>NC_045443.1:76612466-76640066 GCF_002776525.5 Piliocolobus tephrosceles
GTAACAATTTTGAACCATATATTTTTACTAATTATATTCTCCAACAGATGAATAGATTTTAAAAATGGGGTATATACGCACAATAGAATAGTATTCAGCTGTTAAAAGGGAAATTCTGTCATTTGCAACAATATGGATGAACCTAGAAGAGTTTATTCTAAGTAAAATAAGCAGGCACAGAGAGAGAAATACTGCATGGTCTCACTTATATATGGACTCTTAAAAAGTCAAACTCATAAGAGTAGTGTAAAATGGTGGTTACCAAAAGCTGTATTGGAGCAGAGGGGTAGCGAGACTTTGGTCAAAGGGTACAAAGTTACAACGAGACTGCAGGAATAAGTTTTTGAGATGTAGTGTACTGCATGAAGACAGACCATAGTTAATAATAATGTATTGTATATTTCAGATCAGACCACTTTTAAATAAGCACTGAACTGTCATAAAAGAAAGTCCAAGTGAACATGATGAGGAGGGTACAAAAACAAGATGATAGTCATGCCAAGGTACAGAGGTGAGAAAGAGTACAGAGCAAGTTAAGTCAACTGCAAGGAATCTGGAATGACTGGGCATTCATAGAATAGTATTGCAAAATAATTGCTTGAGATATTATATTGTATTTTGTTGTTATTCTCCTCCATTTCAAGCAAGTAACCCATTCCTCATCTAAGGGCATTTTATTTTCAGAGAATAGAGGAGAAACAGCCAGGAGTCATTAGCAGATCTTGTTTTTTATGAGAGTTTAAATGCATTGAAGGGATATGTTGTGTCCAGAAAAAAAGAAGCATAAAGGGGAGCATGATTTTGAGGACAAGGAGGGAATAAGAAGAGCGATTCCTCGAGATAGGAAAGGGGAGCTAGTTTGTCAGGAACATAAGACAATGGTAATGAGTGTGCCACAGACCCAGAGGCTGCTGGCTTCACCTCAGAGCCCCGTGTCCCAATGACAGAATGAAGAAAAGGGAAGAGGAGGTGATAAACCTATTGAAGAAACCATGCTGGTTGAGAAATTGGGCATCTCAGAGGTGACAGGGGTTAGCAGAGGAATTATGATCAGAGGAACTTCCATTCCTGTTTGGCATTCAGTAAATTCCTGGGACTTCAGAACAACCTGGAGACTCTAAAGTTCCATATTTACTGAGATTGACATTCCCATCTGCCAGGAAGAATGGGCACTTGGAGTCAGTTTTAAGACAATTTATAAAAATAAATAAATGCAGTAATTTTGTCATTTGAATTTGCAGCTTGAGATTCATATGTGCTACTTAAACTAGAAAGACAGGTTGGAGGCACATCATTGAAGGGCATAGTATATCAAGCTAATACATTTGAAATCGATTCTGCAGAGAGTCAGCCATTAATGGTTTTTAGTCAGGAGAATAATAAAAAAACATCACCCTAATGGTGACAAAAGGTTGGACTGGACAGCAATAAGACTAGTGGGAAGTTGATCAGGTACAGGCACTATTGCAGTCGAGTTGATGAGCTGGACCTAAGATTATGAGTATAAAAAGGAGCTTATGATTTGAGAGCTATTTAGGCTCTCAAGAATCACCTTGATTAGATGTCTGTGGTGAAGTAATAAACAAACCTCAGAGCGCTCCCAGGTTCCTGGTTACAGAAACTGATCAGGAGGAGAGAGGGAGATGCAGGACTCTGAGTGGGTTTTAGGACATAGGAAGTTGGCAGCAGAAAGGAGTGAGATACAAACAAACACACCTCTTCTACTGGCCTGGAACAGGGGTTGGAATCCTTATGAAGTTAGAATCGTGTTGCACTTTGTATAGGGCAGTTAGAAGTGGAACAAAAGTGCCAGCTATCAAGGAGATTGTGGTTGGTTTGTTTGCCTCTATTTTCTGAAGGGAAATGTATGAGAGAGGAATTATCTGTTATATGAGGAATATTATGTGAGGAATTATCTATTCCTCATATAATCTCATATTACCTAAACATTTATCCATTATATCTATTCTATGAGAAATTGTATGGCGGTGTCTCTATAAAATGAGAGAGGAATTATATGCTGAGAGTGAGGACACAGCTTGGAATATTAATAGTTTAGAAGTAAGCATAGTAAGTATTTGAAGAATAGAGTGGAAAGGGAAGCTTGACTAGGGACAGGTGAAAGGGGAATTATAGAAATTTTTGCTAGAAGCAAAGCTTTCCTTTTGGGTTCAAACTATGGAAATTAATTTACTGATGATGCTTCATAAAAAGCAAGAAAAATGTAAAAAAAAATAATAATAATAAGAGAAATTAAGACCTAAGAGAAACTTTAGGTTTTACCCATTATTATTATCTTTCTCATTTATATAAGAAAATTATTACCCTTCTAATTATATACAAGAAAATTTAAGACCCTTTAATTTAAGGTAAACTACATTAATCTTGATAATAAGCTATAAGCACCTATTTCCCAAGTTGTCATCAATGACCCAAAAACAACCCCAAAAAAGGGCATTAAACTCAAAAGGAACCCTCACTGGGAGAGGTTGAGGGAAACGGGACTGAGTTCTAGCCCAAGACGTAGGTATTTGCAAAATTATTTAATTTCACAGGTTTCTCAGCTTTTGTCATCTGGAAAATAAAAACTTTAAACTTAATAGTATTTATGATCTCTGTAATCAATAGGATGCCAATCAGATCAAATTCACCTGTTTTCAAATTTAACAATAAACCCATGCCTCTAGCTAACTATCTGGAAAGTTGTAGGTGGGAAGAAGAGCCATTGAACATGTTAGAAAACTCTGTTCTGTTTCACTATCTAAAAGAAAAATCCAGTTACAATTTTAATGGTTTATTGGCTACCCTAATGCAATCTATGTTATAGGATGGCTGTGATTAAAAACTCAGTTGATGAACAATAGAGACACATTAATTATGACTGGAAAAAATAAACATAAGCACAGAAGCTATAATGCATTTTATATGTAAATTGTCCTGCCTTATGATAATCTAACTATGTAGCAGTGGTAACCCTTCTTTCACTATAATGGTTATTTTCAAATGCTTTTACTTCATTAAGTGGACTTCATAGATAATAATCTCTGGAATAAAAATCATTCAATTGTCCCTCACTATTTCTTCAGAAAATTTGAAAGTTCATAGGTCTTTACTTAAAATGAGTCATTATGATGGTACTATTTTTCTTTCTATGGTTTGTCTGCCCATGTATTCAATTAGACATTTGAGGTTCAGAAATAAAGTCAAGTTGAATGTTTATCAGTTGGATATAAAACATGTACCCACATGGATATCACTGTTGCTAATAATACTGTCTCTATTTTACAGTCAGAGAAATTTACATTCAGAAAGATTAAAGAATTTATGAAAACCAAGCAGATTTTAGTTGACAAATCTGAGAATCAAGCCCCTGACTTTATAAACTTTAAGTTCATTGATGTCCACTCCATAGCTTAGACTTCAGCTACCTTCTGCCAATCATTAGTGTGAAGTTAGACTGAGACCTGCCAGCTCATGTTACTACTAACCTGATTCTTGGTTAAATTTCTGTGGTGTATATCAGAGTCAAATATTCATGGGTATGTTAAAGAGCCACTGAAGAGCTAAAATTTCAGAAATTACAAGAAAACTATTATTTTAGTTTAGTTAAATGTTACTTTAAAATATTGGCCAACATGTATTGAGTACTTACCCCATTGTTATGAGAACATTACGGGTAGGAATTTATTTAATCCTGAAACATCTCTATGACATAGGTATGTTTTTTTCTCCTTTTTTTAAATAAATGAGGCATCCGAGGGACAGAGAAGTTAAATACCTTGACAAAGTCATACAGCTTATAATTTTGGGGGGCTAGATTAGGAAACAGTCTGACCCCAGAATCTAAATTTCACACCACTGTCAGGTAGAGATAATGGGAGAAAAAAGAGCAAAACATTGAATTCAATGATTACTTACATACTACATTTTGACGAGAAGCAGGAAAATCCTCGTAGAGTGAAGCATTTAGAAAATATTAGTGTTGGGGCATGTGATAACTAAATGAGGAGCACATAGTGACAAATGGAGAGAACTTCAAACACTTCACGAAAGGGTCGCTGAGGACACACTGCTTCATAGTTTCACCTGAAGTGTGTGAAGATAAGTTTAGAGGAAAAAGCATATGGACTTGAGGCCTTGGAATCAACATGAGAACTAAGGTTTTGGGGGGAAGAATTGCTGTTTCCACTCTACTGAAGGCATATTGCACCACTTAGAGGTGTTTATCACTGAATACATCTACCAGGAAACATACGAAAGTGCCAGGAAATTATCTCTACTCCCACATGAAACAGCCATATGGCCATGGCACCACCATTTCACTCTTCTAAGCTCTTAAGCTCAGGATCTGATGAGCAAGAAAATATAAAAATAAATATTTAGCTAAATTTCTGAGCCAAGTGTAGAAATTGAAAGTATATCAACATCAAGTTAATGGAAAAAAATGAAAATATATTATAAAAACAGAAAAATACATCTTGCTAAAGGACAAGCTAAAGAACTATGTTCATTGCCATGAAAGACCAAACAAATGTAAGAGACATGAAAATAAAGCAAGAGATTATAAAGAGACATAAGAAAAATCATTTTATTGAAGAACTAATCAAATATTAGAATGGGCTGCCAAGAGGGATTATAGAGGCTCTGTCCCTGAATATCAGAAGGGATGCTGTTCATCCTTATTAATTAAAAATTCAGATGTCAGAAGGCAGGGACTCCTTAGGATCCCACTGTTAATATAGAAATCCATACTCAGCTGTAATCATTGTCTCTGAGGCATTAACAATCCAAACATGCTTGAATTTCTCTGCTGACATATTCTTTTAAAATAGGGTAAAACTTTCTTCTCATCTAGGCATCAAATCAACTGTACAGATTTTGTTTAAAATCTGTGAGTAATTTAGTAGTGTCCTAGATTCACAGTGATGTCCATAAATAACACAAAATATGTTTTAATGTACTTTACATATCAGGAAAAACAGCCTATTACAGTTATGTTTCCATTAATGCACTCTTTATCACAATTAGAAATATCTAGTTTCACTTTTAAAATGTGCATTAAAATGGAACAAACTTCTCTTATGGACTTTTAATGATGATGCATTTCAGAAGGAAAAAAGCCAAAGGGAATTCTTCTGTTGCCTTCTGGCCCCTCTTGTGTATTTCCTTTTCACAGAGTAGAACTTGAATACTTTCAACCAACCAACGTGAGATGGGAATTTGTTAACAATTACATAACCTCGGTGGATAACTTGATTGCCTCATCAGCCATTGTTACATGTGTGGAGCAAATTACTAAATCATGTACTCAGTCTCTAACCAATCTTCCCAGAGGAAAAACATATTAAAATCTACTTGGGTCTAACATCTGGTCATTATGTACCTATCAATTACTATATGCCAAATGTGTTCCATATATGACCTCCACCTCATACTAAGAACAACCTTGGACAAGATGAATGCTATTATTATTCATTTTACAAGTGACAAAAACCAAAACTCAATATTGTTTCACAGAATGGACTAGCAGAATTGTGAAGCTAATCCAGAGACGTTTATCTGACTTAGAAACTCACCACCAGTGAACGAGGTCATATGACCTCATTTTAATCAGGGAAGCTCACTGGTGTTCCTTGTATACACAGATGGCTTGTATGGGTAAATTATCTGTGTATGTGTGTAACCCTTTCAGGTTGTTTGCCTTCAGAGACTATGCTTATCCCCAAACTGCTTGAAATACGTAGGCTGTTCAGTTAATTTTTGTTGTTGTTGTTGTTGTTGAGACAGAGTCTCGCTGTCACCCAGGCTGGAGTGCAGTCACATGATCTCAGCTCACTGCAACCTCTGCCTCCCGCGTTCAAGCAATTCTCCTGCCTCAGTCTCCTGAGTAGCTGGCACTACAGGCACACGCCACCACGCCTGGCTAATTTTTTTTTTATTTTTAATAGAGACAGGGTTTCACCATGTTAGCCAGGATGGTCTTGATCTCCTGATCTTGTGATCTGCACGCCTCAGCCTCCCAAAGTACTAGGATTACAGGCGTGAGCCACCGCGTCTGGCCTGTTCAGTTAATTTTTAATTCAATTTTTTAATCAAAAATCATCAAAATTTAACACAAAAGTTCTGATTAGATGTACTCAGTGACTTTATTCAGAGAAGCGTCCTACTTGGCAAGCTTGACTGTCAGTTGTCACAAGCAAACACTTCCAGGTCACCTTTCCCCTCACCAACACAGGCAGGAAGTGTCCAGAGCTTCACCTCTAGAATTGGCTTCAGCAAGAGAGAGACAGACTGGTGGGGAGGAAACGAAAGGAGGAGGAGGGAAAGGTGGTCAAAGTGAGGTCAGAGAAGAGGAAGTTGTAGGGTTCAAGTAGACTGCCTAAACTGATCCTGGGTCTGGGTCACCCATCCCTGCTCCTGCCACCTCTGCACCTGCTTAGTACCCTGTCCTTTCCACTGTCAGGCAAGCTTGTTACGCAAGACAAAGTGAACTGCTTGCCGTTTATTGCAAGGGAACTTTTTAGCAGTGACCTTTAAAAGCACCACATCCTATAGGCATGACTATCATTCACCCTTTGCATTGATGCAGCTGGCTGAAGTATGACACCAGGTTATGCACCTTGGGCAATTAAAAATTGCAAAAGACAGACTGACACTAGGTGAAAAACCAAAATAGCTACTTTAGAATCAACCTCCATCCCGCCGCTATTTTAAGACTTCCTTTATGAAATAGAAAGTGACAAAACATCCCCCACTTTAAATGAAACCTAAACATGTTTAACTCTCTCTGTACAAAGAACCTGACAAAAATAATTTACTCATTTGACCTTATATGATAAATATGTGCTTCTATTCCATGTTGGTTTGATGGCACTGTTCATCTAATAAATACTTACGGAGTATTGGACAAATGTCAGGAACTAGATTGGGTATTAAAAAGAAAAAGAAAAAACAGGATATTGTCCCTGCCAGTGAAAGACTGGCTTGTTAATTAGGAAGGCAAACAATTAATAGGACTTTGTACTAAGAGCTTTAACCTTACTATGCCCTAGAATTCTTCTAAGTGATTTAAGTATATTAACTCAATAATTCTCCCAACGACTTTTTACATTGTTGCTGTTATTATCCCCCATTTTACTAATAGAAAAAATAAGGCACAGAGAGGTTAAGTGACTTACTAATTTATTTATTAATACCTCTGAAACTAGGACTCAAACTCAGGCCGCTGACTCCAGAGTCCACGTTTACATCCACCATGCTATAAAGCAGCGGTCCCCAATCTTTTTGGCATTGGGGACCAGTTTCATGGAAGACGATTTTTCCGTGGACCAATGGGGAATGAACAGGGTGGTTTCGGGGTGATTCAAGCACATTACATTTATCATGCACTTTATTTCTACTATTATTACATTGTAAGATATGATGAAATAATTACATAACTCACGCTCATGTAGAATCAGTGGGATCCCTGAGCTTATTTTCCTACAACTAGATGGCCCCATCTAGGGGTGATGAGAGACAGTGACAGATCATCAGGCATCAAATTCTCATAGGGAGCACACAACCCAGATTGCTTACATGCACAGTTCGCAATAGAGTTGGCCCTCCTAGGAGTATCTAATGTCACTGCTGATCTGACAAGAGGTGGAGCTCAGGCAGTAATGTGAGCGATGAAGAGGGGCTGTAAATACAGATGAAGCTTTGCTGCTCACCTGCCACTCACCTCCTGCTGTATGGCCTTGGTCCTGAGAGGTCACACACCAGTACTGGTCCATGGCCTGTAGTTTGGGGACCGCTGCTATACTCACCTAAAATAAGAGGGTGACCCTTTCAGGAGAACCAGGAAATATTTCTGAGCAATGATATTAGATGATAAAAGGCCAGGCATGGTGGCTCATACCTGTAATTGCAGCACTTTAGGAGGCTGAGTCGGGTGGATTGCTTGAGCTCAGGAGTTCAAGACCAGCCTGGGCAACATGGTGAAACCCCATCTCTACAAAAAATACAAAAAATATCTGGCTGTAGTGGAGCGCACTTGTAGTCCCAGCTATTTTGGAGGCTGATGCAGGAGAATCACTTGAGCCCAGGAGGTCGAGGCTGCAGTGAGCTATGATCACGCCACTGCACTCCAGCCTGGGTGACAAAGTGAAACCTTGTCTCAAAAAAAAAAAAAAAAAAAAATTGATAAAAGATAGGTTGAATTTATAGTCAAAGAAAACTATTTCAAGGCAAAACATGTAGCATGAGGCAACACAGTTTGTTCGAAGAACCTTGATGAAGTCTGTAAAAAATGACATTTAAAGTAGGTGGGAGAAATGAAGAAAGGCAGGGAAATTACATTAGGACCAGATTGGAAAAGGCTCTTATGCTTTGCTGAGGAGTTTGCAGTTTATCCTGCAAATAATAGAGAGACAGAAAAGGTTTCCAAAGCAAGGAAGGAGAGGTGAACAGTAAGGTGGAGCATAGGCTGGTGGATTATCTCCAAATTATAGAAAATGCAAAATGTAGAAATTAGGTAGGTTTAGAGATAATGCATACATATCATATTCAGCATTTTGTTTTCTAAGACTTATTCTGAGGACTGACAAAGAGAGCACCGAGGAGTGAAGATAGAAAGAGGAAACAGAAAACAGAATGGCTGGGAAGGTAGAGTAGTCCCACCCTTATCTGCGGATTGCTTTCCAAGGTTTTAGTTACCTGTGGTCAACCACAGACTGAAAATATTACAGTATTTTGAGACAGAGAGAAACAGAGAGATAGACCACATTCATGTAACTTTTATTACAGTATATTATTATAATTGTTCTATCTTATTATGGTAACTGTTGTTACTCTCTCACGGTGCCCAATTTATAACTTACACTTTATCATAGGTATGTATATATAGGAAAAAAACATAGTATATCTAGGATTCAGTACTATTCTATGGCTTCAGTCCTCCACTAGGAAAATTGAAATATAACTCCCAGGAGAAAGGGAGATTAGTGTACACAGAAAACCATTAGCATGTTTCATCAAATCTAAGGCACCATCAACTGTAGAGCACATTCATTTTAAGAAATCCTAAGAAAGAAAAATACTTCCAGTTAAACACCATCTGTTATTAGATGCGTTCCAATTTCTCGGAGATTAAAACGTAGCAGTGAATGCATCTCAGAATCTATGAAATATTGTATAATAACTTAGGCAAAAGTAGAATTGATCACTGGTTCCAGTCACTGAGTAAATGAGAACATAAATTAATTGCAAAAATACGTATTGAGTATTATATGGAAATATAATGGAGATGTTGAGAATAAATGGCAGTTGTGATTGAAGGGAAGAAATGCTCATGTTTTAAGATATTTAGAAAATAGAACTATTAGGCTTTGTTGTGCTACTGAATGCAGATGGTGAGGGAGAGACGCTTAAGTGATGTCTAAGATGGCTGATGAGGTAATGTCTTTAAGACCAAAAGGGCAAAAAGAAGAGCATGTTGGGCTATGACATCGAGTTTGGCTTCGGACACGCTGAGGTTGAAATATAAGTAGGACTTACATGTGGGATACCCAGCAGGCAGTTGGAATATTGGCCCTAGCTCAGAAAAGAAGATAGGGCTAGAGGTATTGATTTACGAAGCATCTAAGTGATGTGGTCAATGAAACCATGGAAGTGGATGAAGCCACTTACAAAAAAATGTCTGACTAAGAAGTTATGTTCACGTGAACTAAGGGAAAGCATTAGAAGTAAATGAAAGAAGACAGATTCAAGACATACTGTGAAGATGTCATTTCTAAGTCTTGATAACTGATGGTCTTTAGGTATTGAGAGAAAGATGGTTCCAATAAGAGATACAGGGAAGTTAAGAAATATAGTTATATCATATATAAGAAATAAGAAATATAGTTTAGTGGGAGAAGAGTAAAAATTTCAGTTCTAGATGTGCTATGTTGAAAGTACTGCCAAGACATCAAGTGAAAATGACCCCAGAATAGTTGAAAATGTGGTCTATTTCCGGAGATGGGGCAAATTTAGAGATGTAAATTTGAAACACATCTATTCATAATGAGAGTTGGTGCTGTGGCATAAAAGATTGCCAAGAGAAAAAATATATAAAGAAATAGTGAAGGATTCAAGCATAGAACCTTAAAGTAAGTTATACTTAGCAGAAGTTGTGTGGTGTATAATGACATTTTGCTCAATGACAGGCTGCATTTATGATAGTGGTCCATAAGATTATAAGACTGGGCCAGGTGCAATGGCTCACACCTGGAGTCCCAACATTTTGGGAGTTCCAAGCGGGTGGATCGTTTGAGCCCAGGAGTTCAAGACCATCCTTGGCAATATAGCAAAAAAACCCATATCTATTTTTTAAAAAACACAAAAAATATTAGCCAGGCATGGTGGGTGTACCTGTAGTCCCAGCTACTGAGGAGGTTAAGGCAGAAGGATCACTTGAGCCCAGGAGGCAGAGGTTGTAGTGAGCCAAGATTGTGCCACTGCAATCCAGCCTGGGCAGCAGAGGGAGACCCTGTCTCAAAAAAAGGGGGGATTATAAGATTATATTTCTACTTTGCCTTTTCTACGTTTAAATACATTTAAATATGCAAATGCTTACCATTGTGTTATAGTTTTGCCTAGAGTATTCAGTACAGTTACATGCTAGGTTTGTAGTCTGGAGAAAAAGGCTATACCATATAACCTAGCTGTGTAAAAGGCCATACCATCTAGATTTGTACAAGTACACTCTGTGATGTTTGCTCAGTGACAAAATCACCCAGCAATGCATTTTTCAGACTGTATTCCATCGTTAACTGGTGCATGCCTGTGGTTCAATCTTATGCTAAATGATACTATTTAATAAAATACTAAAACTACTACTATATAGTGAATGCTGATATGTGTAAGACATTTTACATCTGATTTAAAATACTTACAACTGCATAATAGATAATCAACTGTCTATTTTGCACCTGAGGAACATCTGAGGTTTAGTAACTTTCCCAGGGTCACACAACTAGTAAATGACTGAGTAGGGATTTGAACCTGAGGCTCTTGCTTGAAAGTCCTCATGTTTCATAATGCACCCAGCCTACACAAAGCCTATCCTCCTCTAATTTTTATACATTGCTCTTATTTACAGAGTATAATATCAAACCCAAATGATTACAGAAGACACAAGTAAGTAACATGTGAGAGACCCTAGCTGGGTCTTTCCCTAAGGATATCTGGAATTGTATGCTTCTGATTCTGGAATGCTTCTTTTAACTATGAAGACGTATTCTTTGATTCCACACACAAAGAAAGAGTTTTCTTGATATATGTGATCTTCTTATTCTATTCTCATTTTTCCCTCTTTTGACTGAAACATGGTAACAAGTATTTCTCTACCATAAGAAAGCAATAATGTAAGATGATGGTAAGAGCACCAGATACTTGACTTCAGTTTTGTGTACAATAAGGAATGGTGAGAACTGTTGCAAAATGGAGAGTAAAACTCTATCTAAAAAGGTGGCAAACCCGGCTGGACACGGTGGCTCAAGCCTGTAATCCCAGCACTTTGGGAGGCCGAGACGGGCGGATCACGAGGTCAGGAGATCAAGACCATCCTGGCTAACACAGTGAAACCCCGTCTCTACTAAAAAATACAAAAAACTAGCTGGGCGAGGTGGTGGGTGCCTGTAGTCCCAGCTACTCGGGAGGCTGAGGCAGGAGAATGGCGTAAACCTGAGAGGCAGAGCTTGCAGTGAGCTGAGATCCGGCCACTGCACTCCAGCCTGGGCGACAGAGTGAGATGAGACTCCGTCTCAAAAAAAAAAAAAAAATTGGCAAACCCTCAAAGTTCTGTGTTGCTCAAATTTCAGATTTTGTAAGGGAAGGTGGAAACTTAAAATATTAGGTGAAACCTCCTATTTATAATGTGACTCGTTATTTTAAATACTATGCAAGCTAAAGATAAAATGCCTGTGAGCAAAATGCACTTTAAAAGATGACACCACATTGCCTTATATTCTCCAAATTTAATATTTCCAATTCCTTCAATGGTTTATGTTGCTTGATTTACAAAACTTTACTTTCCTTTGAACGGAGACCATTCTCTCAGTGTTCCTCGTAAAATATGACATCTAGAGCTAAACAAAGTCATGCAGCTTCTCTCTGGCCTTCTCAGAATTCAGTGAAACTGCTACTATTTTTGTGCTGTGCACTGCATGCTAATGTAACCTAGTATTGCATTAGCTTTTTGCTTTTCTTAGCATTTACATTTTACTTGTGCCTAATGAGTTTTAGTCCATAAAAACCCTTAGTTATTTTTTCACATTAACTGCCGAGCTAAATCTTAACTCTTCCAATACTTATAAAGAAGCAGCAATTTTGTTTTGAAATTAAATGCAAGACTTTACATTTTCTCTATTAAATTTTTCAGTGTAGAGTTGATTAAACTTTATTTTATTTATTTGGGCCCATTATTCTAGATTTCAGGCAGAGTTTTCAATCATCTGTCTCTTTCCACAGCTTCAAGTATAAGGATCTACAATTCATTATAGGTACTATGCACAGGTACAATGAATGTTCCTGAGAAGTCTCATCTACCAAGGTGCACACAATTTTAAAAGGTCCAAACCAGAATTGATTCATAATTAGAATATTACATTAGCCTTTAAGAACTATCCCCACAGCACCCTACAAATAACCACAGCATTATCTGCTTTTGCCTGCATTATTTATATGCACCCAGAGATGTCACACTGAGTGGGACACCTACTGCACACAGGGTATCATTTCAGTAACTTCAGCTATTTGGTTGCTTTTGCTATCATCCAGAACTCCAGCCTTAAGTCCTCTTCAGTGTTCATCTGAATTAAGAAATTCCTTTCTGGCAACTGTAAACATATGTTTGATCATAAAGAACATTATCTTCCTGTTCCTCTGTTTAAAAGAACTAACCCATAAACATCAATTTATTTGTCTCACTGGGGCCTTGCACTCCACATAGCTTCCTTTCAGGGAACTGTGTAGGCTACAGTGTAAATAATGATGGCAGCTCATGCATCCTAAGGCATCACTATGTGCCAAGCACTATGCTGCGCACTTTATGTAAGTCATCGCCTATATTTCTTGATAACATGGTCTAAAGAAGGACTTTACAGCCAAGGAACTAAGACATGAAGAACTTGAGTAACCTCACAAAGTCAGTAATCGTCAGGGTCAATTTTCCAATAAGCCTGTCTACACTGAAAACTCTGCTCTTGCTATTGCTGTTCTCGTTCCTACACAGGTCATCTGACCCTTCCTTTGGTATAGTCAAATAAATTACCAGTTGGACAGCAGCACCCACCATCACCAATGAATACCCTGTGTTCTGTGTTCTAAAGAGCTTATTTGGCAGGCATGTATCAAACCCTAAAGTAGAGTTCCCTGATAGTCCACTACTAGGTCTATACATTTTAGCCTTTTTAAATCAAGGGGAAAATTTTTCAAACATTTTTCTCATTGTTTGTTAGGTAGGTGCTTTAGAGCTCAACATACACCTTCATTGGTTCAATCAGGCTGTTGGTAAGATATTGAATGAGAAAGAATTCTGAGCTGTACCATTGTTGTATGACTTTCTATCTTTTCTCCACCATGACACAGATAATTGACATACATATCTGTATCATGTTCACAATACCCATTGCACTCCTAATTCTGAAGCTTCTTTTCCATTAAAAAAATAAGATCACAAGCACAAAATAACGTAATCATGATATTATCATAGGGACAACATCAAATCAGTTTTACTTTTTAAAGGAAATAATTAAGAAATGTTGGTGCTTTACTATCAGGGATAAATTGCTGGTGTCCCAAGACACTACTGCAGAGGACCACTTAGTTTGAAGCATTCACAGAGAATTTACTGGGCATCTTTTCTTTAAAACTTCCATTGTTCCACCAACTATTAATTCATCTAAACTAGACTGCCCTCTCATTCTTCACTTTTCCATTTGTTTCTACAAAAAAAATTGCAAGAAGTTGTATAGAAGCCTCACTAAATTGAAAAGTATGTGTGTACGAATAAATATTTATTACTTTTTCATCCACATCAGGCTTTGCTGTCATGAGATGAGAATAAAGAGAAAGACCTATGTCCCTTTACCTGCCTTAGAGCATGCCCAGAAAAACACAATATAGAGAGAAATCCTTAGTAATTGCTTCTCTCAGTGGCTGCAATCTCTGTTGAGCCTTTTGTTTTGTCTTTGGAAATGTAATGTTTAAGTATTTTTAATATGTCAAAATATTAGTTTCTCGAGAGAGATTGTGCAGTAACAGGCATTTGGAGATCATTGTTTGCTTTGCAAAGTGGATAGATTAGATTTAAATTTATTTTTTAATGGATCAAGAAATATCCAGCTTTTACATTTAATAAATAAGAAATGGTAAATGAACAAAGGGAAATGGTGATGTAGACAGAACCCTGGTGGATATCTAAATTTCTATTGAAGGTGATTTATCCCTTTAGTTTAAGACTTTGATATAAAGTAAAAGGCAAATATCTAGAGAGGTAACCTTTTGGCTATCATTGGTCTTTTGTGAAGGAGTTGGACACAAATTTTGACAAGACTGTAGAAAGAGAACAATCTTATACTGGCATCCTTGTGGAAGTGAGAGGAAAGCAGTAATAGGGCTGTTGGGTTTTCTTTTTTTTTTTTTTTTTTTTCATTATCTTCAAAATTTTTGCTGACTAGTGTCCCATTAGTGTTTAGAAATGTAATTTTTCTTAGACAAATATCAGCTAAGCTCATTTAAGAGAAGCTTGCTCTGGGTGACATTTTTTCTGCATTTATCTTTAGAAACAATTTTTAACTCTGTTTTTCTATGTCATTTATGGCTGAAAATTATAATTGAACAGTTAGAAAAAAACTCTGTTGATTAATTACATAGCTTATGTGGTATTTAAATAGCCAAATTTATTACATATTTGTAGCTTGAGAGGATTCTTCACAAATAAAAGCTTTTTTCTGGCCTGGGCACCATCCCAAATCTGATTTAGAATAATGTTGGAAAGGTTTTGTTCACTAAATTTATTCCAAAATTCTAATGTTCTTTAAGGACGGTATGGTTGCTGATTTTATTTGATGGTTTACTGTGGAGACTCTTCGATTAAAATGTGTTTCACTGAAAATTTATTCCTCAAGCAGACGCCTTAGAAATTTATCTTGATTGCAATGGAAGATGGCAATTTAGAACAATTATTTATCCTTATAATAACTCAAGAGCTTTTATCATCAAGCACTTGCTATTTGAAGACCTGACTCCCATTGCTAAGTAAGTGAATATTAATCTGATGGTTTTTAGTCCTTATAACATAACTTAATATTTTGCAAGCCTATTGCATGAACTGAGTAAATATTAAATGGGAACTAAATTGTCCACCTTCTCCACTGTTTATAAAGATACATATCAGATATGTTACAATAGAATGAGTGCTAAAGCACATTTTCTTTTGAAGAATAATATTCTAGGAAACTTAAGTTTCATTTCTTGCTAAAGATCACCCATGGAATTCAATTTTTTCTTACTTTTGACTACCTGCCTTATTACACAAAAACATATTACTGTTACAAGAAATCATTATCCTTTATTTTCAAATGGAAAAGGCAAACCAGAGACAATAATCAAAATTGGATGTTACGTCAGATTCATCAACTTGAAATTCTGAGATTTGATTATTCAAAACATGGAACAGTACCTGTAAATTTTTTTTTTTTTTTTTTTTTTTTTTGAGAAAGAGTCTCGTTCTGTCACCCAGGCTGGAGTGCAGTGGCTCAGTCTCGGCTCACTGCAAGCTCCGCCTCCCGGGTTCACGCCATTCTCCTGCCTCAGCCTCCCGAGTAGCTGGGACTACAGGTACCCGCCACCGCGCCCCGGCTAATTTTTGTATTTTTAGTAGAGATGGGGTTTCACCGTGTTAGCCAGGGTGGTCTCGCTCTCCCAACCTCGTGATCCGCCCATCTCGGCCTCCCAAAGTGCTGGGATTACAGGCGTGAGCCACCGCGCCCGGCTATAAATTTTTTTTTGTCTTTGTAAGCCATCTGAAACTCAAGAGCCATTAGACCTGCTTTTGCAAAACACTGTTTATACAAATAAAACCATTCTTCAGAAGGCAATTTAGAATTTTGAAATACATAACAATTGTCAGAATCAGTCTGTCAGGTTCTGCTCATCATTAATGTTTTAAAACATCAATTATGGTAAACTCTATCATAATTGCAATAGAATACAATTCAATAATGAATAAAAACATTTAATGCAATGCATAGAATAGAATTCATAAGCTGACAATAGTGGTGGTCACTTCATATTCTATGCTGGGAAGCCCAAGCTCTAAACTGATATATACACTGCAGAGATTGAGACAAAGGTAATATTCTGAAGAAGAATATTTTAGGGAGAAAAAAATGAGAAATTGAATAGCCATGTATGTCACTTTTAAACCAAAATTTTATTTAATTTTTTTTTTATGGTGTGATGCCCTAGTAATGGTTCAACAGCATCAAAAATAGTCCGAAACCCTGGGTGATAACATGTTCTCCTTCTATTTTTAGAAATACAATTGACATCAACATAGGTATAAAAATACCTACCTCACTGGGTCTTGTGAGGATCAAATGAGATGATGTGTATGAAAAACTCCAGATGCTATACAAATGTTGGTTGGATTTTATGGGGAGACTTTAGACTTTGCACAGTGGGAGGATCCTTGGACTTGTTGGTTGAAAAATCTTAGTTTTGCTAGCCACGTTATCTTGAGTAAATCATTTAAATTTAATTCCTCTGGGTCATACTTTTTACATGTAAAATGAGGATGTAATTTCTACCACAGTGCTGTTTTGTAAATCACTTCAAAGAAAATGAGATCTATGATGAAAGTGCTTTATAAACAATGAAGCATAATGCTAATAATGTAACAGATTGTTAATAGAGTACTTACTAAATATGGCATAAGTAAAGGAATGACATTTACAAGAAAATAAATACAATTGTTTAAGTGAAAAATCTATGTAGAAAGGATTGAGAATTGAACTGAGTTCTTCTGTTGAATACTTACCATATCGTGATCTCAGGGTCCCTGTGAAGAGGACAAAGTGCTGGCCTTGAAAATGTTAGGATTTCAAGAAGAGGTAGGGCATACTTTGGGTATCTACAAGATATAAAGGAAATAAACCCAAAACTAAAATTTGCATTATAAGCCACTTTTATGGTTAAATCTCATTCCTAGCATGAATAATACTTTTTATTGAGAATTGTATAGAAAGCATTGTCTTATGTCCTGATTTCTGGGAGAGTGTGTGTGTGTTTGTGTGTGCTTGTGTGTAGTGGAAATGGATTTGAAAGGTACACTACAAAAGAATGTAAATACGTTTACTTCTATTCCCTCAAGCTCATATACTTGAGAAACATAAAATTTGATAATATGAAGAATCACAGAATAAATATCAAATGACTTACCCTAGAATGTATTACTGAAACTTATTAAGCCTACTATGTGGAAAATGGTCTTTAGTTATTTTTACCAAAGAAAAAAGAAGGTTAAATGTCAGGGACTGAATATTTGTGGCTATACTTTCCCCCAAAATCTAATAAATTGTAATTAAAACATTAAGAATTAAGAATAATTATGCTTATAATCTAATACAGCGGTCCCCAACACTTTTGGCACCAGGGGCTTGTTTCATGGAAGACAGTTTTCTCTGGTGGGTGCAGGGGACTGGGAATGGGATGGTTTGGGGATGAAACTGTTGCACGTCAGGTCATCAGGCATTAGATTCTCATAAGGAGCGTAACAACCTAGATCCCTCACGTGTGCCGTTCATAACAGGGTTCACTCACCATAGGGGTCACGATCCTATGAGAATCTAATGCCTCTGCTGATGTGACAGGAGGCAGAACTCAGGCTGTAATGCTCATTCCCCATCTCCACTCACCTCCTGCTGTGCAGTCCAGTTCCTAACAGGCCATGGACTGGTACCCATCCCGGCAGGAGTTTGGGGACCTCTTGTCTAATACATATGTATACACTTAACTTCTTCGTCTTCTAGTGATTCCTTTAGACATGTAAAGAGACAGGGAGCTTAGGAGAGACAACTAGATCTGGTTAGAGCCTTATTTGAGTGAAAGTTGTCAGATTACCTCCCTAAGCCTCAGTTTCCTCATCTGTGAGGAGAGTCCTAACTCACTGGGTTGTTGCAAAGATTCAGCATTATAACCAACACAAGTGAACCAAAACTGTGTCAGACAAATGCTTGAGTCTCAAAAAGTGAGTGTTTATTAAGTGTCTCAGTAATCTTTATTCTTAATAAACCCACCAAGTGATAGTTTGATCTGGCAAAGATGGGATGGGACACCCAGCACTAAACTTAACTATTCTCTTTCCCACAGAATATTGCTAGTTTTTACTTGTGACATTTTAATTTTAAATTTACATTTTAAATTTTTCTGATATAGTCACTGGGAAGATAAAGGACAGAGTTTGTTATAGTGAGAAAATAACACAATTTTCTGAAGTCTTTTTCATGAAAAGTTTTACACTGGAGCTTTGTCTTTGGAAATTCTTGCTCTTGGGCATAGTTATCATGTTGTTTGAGGTTAGCAAGGATGTGATTTTGAGGTTACAATCAGATATTGTTTAGTGAATGTATATAAGATAAAATGAGATGAGAGGGTAATTATCTACAGGTTTGCCTTAATTAGAAGATAACATTTTCTAATTTAACGAGGCCTCAGTGATAATAATCAACAGTCAACTTTCTAAATAGCTTTCCCATATCTTTGTGGGCCATTAATCCCCTCATCTTTAAGTTTTCAACATTCTTTTCAAGGCATCTTGAATACTTGAGGAGCAATTTTCCCTGTTTGCAGCAATCACCAGTTGAATGCTTTTGTGAATGAGAAACTAAATGGGTTTTCAACAATGTAGATAGTTTTAAATGAGAGTCCCAATGAAATTATGGATGAATCAAGGGACAGCAGGAAGTCTGTGATTTTCTACATTTGCAAATGTTTTTCTAAAAAATGCCATCCTAAGAACACTTTATCGATATTAACCCATTAATTCCAGTGCCTCATTTTTTTGAAGTAATTCTTATTCTTTTTTTATGGCTCCAAAAAGTTCACAGAAGAATAGTTAGCAAAGCAGCAGTCAACTATACTCACCAAAGTTTATAAAGTGCATTAAATGTACTACTATTCAGTGGAAAACTCTTACAAAATATAGACATCCATGACTTACAAAAGTATAAATTATAAATGGTATGAAAATGCTTCAAAATCTAAAAAGAATGTAAGAACTTATGCAGGGAAAAAAGAAATGTATAGAATCTTATTTAGAGATCAGCTTATTATTGCATGAATTTGTGAGCAGAATGATCTAGAAAAGGCCTACGAGACGTAGCGAGGCAAGCAACATTTATAAAACTCCTCTGGAAGAAGATGGAATCGATGAAGTTTCAATTTCACCTGCAAAAGTGACAAGCAGATTTGAACTATGTGACCAAATCTAGCAGCACCTAGATTTGAAAGGATACCATTGGGATTTGCCATATGTGCTTCTGAGAAGGAGAGTAGTATGAGTAGAACTTTTTTTTAACTTTTAAGTTTAGGGGTACAAGTGCAGGTTTGTTTCATAGGTAAACTTGTGTCATGTGGGTTTGTTGTACAGATTATTTCATCATTCAGGTATTAGTCCTAGTACCCATTAGTTATTTTTCCTGATCCTCTCCCTCCTCCACCTACCTGGCTCCAAAAGGCCCCAGGATGTGTTGTTCCCCTCTATGTGTCCATGTGTCCTCATCGTTTAACCCCTATTTAGAAATGAGAACATGTGGTATTCGGTTTTCTGTTCCTGTATTAGTTTGCTAAGGTTAATGACCTCCAGCTCCATCCATGTCTCTGCAAAGGACATGATCTCATTCTTCTTTATGGCTACGTAGTATTCCGTGGTATATATGTAGCACATTTTCTTTAGCCAGGGTATCATTGATGGGCATTTAGGTTGATTCCATGTCTTTGCTATTGTGTATAGTGCTGCAATGAACATACACATGCATGTGTCTTTATAATAGAATGATTTCTATTCCTTTGAGTATATACCCAGTAATGGGATTGCTGGGTCAAATGGTAGTTCTGTCTTTAGGTCTTTGAGGCATTGCCACACTGTCTTCCACAATGACTGAACTAATTTACACTCCCACCAACAATGTAAAATCATTCCTTTTTCTCCACAACCTTGCCAGCATCCTTTTTTTTTTTTTTTTTGACTGTTTGATAATAGCTATTCTAACTGGTGGTAGGTAGTATCTCACTGTAGTTTTGATTTGCATTTCTCTAATGATCAGTGATGTCGAACTTTTTTTAAACATGATTGTTGACCACATGTATGTCTTCTTTTGAAAAGGGTCTGTTCATGACATTTGCCTACTTTTTTATGGGGTTGTTTGTGGGGTTTTTGTACGTTTGTTTAAGTTCCTTATGGATGCTGGATATTAGACCTTTGTCAGATGCATGGTTTGCAAAAATTGTCTCCCATTCTGCAGATTGTCTGTTTACTCTGTTGATAGTTTCTTTTGCTGTGCAGAAGCTCTTTAGTTTAATTAGGTCCTATTTGTCAATTTTTACATATGTAGAAATTGTTTTTGGTATCCTCATCATGAAATCTTTGCCCATACGTATGTCCTGAATGGTATTGCCTAGGTTATCTTCCAGAGTTTTTATAGTTTGAGATTTTACACTTAAGACTTTAATCCATTTTATGTTGATTTTATATATGGCAGGGGTCCAACTTCAATCTTTTGCATATGCTTAGCCAATTATCCCAGCACCATTTATTGAATAAGGAGTTCTTTCCCCATTGCTTGTTTTTGTCAGGTTTGTTGATGATCAGATAGTTGTAGGTGTGCGGTCTTACTTCTGGATTCTCTATTCTGTACCATTGGTCTATGTGTCTCTTTTGGTACAATACCATGCTGTTTGGATTACTGTAGCCCTGCAATATAGTTTGAAGTTGGGTAGCGTGATGCTTCCAGCTTTGTTCTTTTTGCTTAGGGTTGCATTGGCTATTTGGGGTCTTTTTTTGGTTCCATATGAATTTTTAAATAGTTTTCTCTAGTTCTGTTGAAGAATGGCAAGAGTAGTTTAACAGGAATAGCATTGAATCTGGGTAGTATAGCCGTTTTCATGATATTGATTCTTTCTCTCCATGAGCATGGAATGTTTTTCCATTTGTTTGTGTCATCTCAGATTTCTTTGAGCAGTGGTTTGCAGTTCTCCTTGTAGAGATCTTTCATCTCCCTAGTTAGCTGTATTCCTAGGTATTTTATTCTTTATGTGGCAAGAGTAGAACTATTTTTAAGGAAGATGATTCTTGCTACTACTAAATAACTATAGGAGAGGAAGAATCATTTGGCTGTCACATGACTCATGTATTATAAATAAAAAAGGTCTTTCAAATTAATTCCATTTACTATGTTCTATATATTCCTTCCATAATTCAATTATTCCATTCAGTAAAGGCTTAGTCTGCCAAAACCACTGCATGATTTTCCAAAGGAGGTATACAGTAAAAAAAAAAAAAAAAAAAAAAAAAAAAAAAAAAAAAAAAAAAAAAAAGATTAGAACCATAAGTTCTTGAGTTGGACCACGTGGGTTTAGATCTTGGCTATACTCCTTGCTAGCTGTGTGACATGGATGAACTAGTTAATCTCTCCAAACATCAGTCTCCTCAGCTCTCCTATTATTAATAAAATGGGTTTAATAATAATGTATTCCTCCTTATTTTAATGAGAGAATTAAGTGATAGCATGTTGAGAAAGCATTTACACAGTATCTGGCATATTATAAATGCCCAGTAAGTACTAGTTATTGCTAGAATTTCTGAATTTAAAGAGATCACTTATTTTTTAAAGGTATCTTGATTGTTACTACTATATCATGCAAATATTTATCTCTTTTATTTATTTAATAACAAAAATACTGTAAAAACTGAAAATTTCAAAATTAATTTTCCAAGTACCTAAGTAATTTCTAAGTAGAGATATAAACACTTTTAAGTTCACAATAACTTTGCATTTCATTGGAGTTTTACAACTAGAGCTTGGTTCTAAACGCTTTGAACTAGATAGTTAAACTTCTCATATTTTAAATTTTCTTCCAAACATAAAATGCATACATTGAATAACCTAACTTTAGGTATACTGAGACTTCATTTTATAATGAACAGTTATATGAAGAGTGTCTGCTCCCAAAAAAAGGAGTTATAATGCTTCAGTTTTAAGTGGTAAGACATTTACTGAGACACAGAGTAAAATTACAGTGAAAAATGTGAAGATGCTATCTGAGTAATGACAAGATAATTTAATTGTCTATTTAAAAACAGGCCTTGGCAATTGGAAAATATTAGTTAAATCTTTTTTGAGCTTTTTGCTGTTATTGTTGTTTTTATTATGTTATTAGTTTTCCTTTCTTTCTTCTATCTTATAATATTTTCCCTAAAGAATGGGGTTAGTTATGTGGGGCAATGTAATATGATGGATTTATAATGCTCTGAATTAAATTTTTGAGCTAAGAAAATCAGTCATAACACTTAAGATTTGTCAATTTTCTAGTGAATTATACTTCTCTGTAAACATTTTGATTATGAAACCTCTATAACTCACTCATTATTTTGTAACTTCTTTCCCTTATTTATTTTACAGAGTAAGGCATTTTCTCTTAAGCCTATGTTAGCAGCATCTCCCCTTGGAAATACTATGATCATTTGATAATACTGGGTTTCAAACTCTAGATGCCTTTCTCACATTGGCTTCATAGTTCAATTCCATAAGTTTGTGTCAAGATACTACCACATGTAATTCAGGTTACTAAGACTTCCTGCTCTCAAAAAAAAAAAAAAAAAAAGGAGTTTTTCATGTCCAGAAATAAAATAATGTGGCAGAAAAGGTATATAAAAACTCTTGAGATTTTAGGGAACTGATTAATAGCATCTCTACCTTTTCACGTCAGAGTCCTGAACCAACTAAGAGGTAGAACAAAGTATCAAGCTGCTACAGATCAGGATAGTAGCTTTTTGCATTATGGGCTTAAATGTGTAGCCCCAATTTGGTTCCTTAAATTGAGCTTACAATTCAGATCAGCAATGCTCCCCTGCAGGTTCCCTGTAAGCTCACTACGCATCCGATAGGGCAGCATGCAGCCTCTTAGGAGATAGGTAGATGGATAGTAATAACCCTAAATGTCCTGGACTAAGCATGCTTAATTTCTTCTCCCAAATTTGTCAGTTAGGCCAAGCATCCTCCCCACTGCCCCATCTGGGGAAGATGGATGAAGGAAAGGAGCCCAAAAATATAAGTGTTGCTCCTTTTTTCTCCTTTAGCGCATGCAGTGGAAATTCCCCATCACTCGGTTGGAATATGAAGAGTAAAAATAAGTGTTCCCATCCTAAAAGAGACAACATGAACTGCGATTCAAATAAGAAAGATTCCAGATGGTTGGAATGATCAGGAAATAATTCAGAGATAAGATAGTATCTGAGAAAGGCTTAAAAGAGGAATACAAATTAAACAGGCAAGATGAAAGAAAAGGGCTACCATAAGGAGCCTCGTCAGAAGAAATAACTAGGAGAATTTCCAGGCTTCAAAAATGACTCAGTTAACATTGGAGTGAATTTTTAATGAATTTAGTCAGTATGATTTGAGACTTTATTAATATTTAGGAGGCAAGGATAAGGCAGACATCATAGGTGTTTACAGTTAGCAAGTGCTGTGATGTATATTTAACTTAATGTGGCATTCTATGAAAGTAGTGTATCATTACAATAGATGTTGTGGAGTTCAGGCTCTGTTGCTGGACAAACGAAACCAGTATCTGTGTCAGTCTAGGAGGAGTAAAGAAAGGAAAATAATGAACAGTTTTATGGGGACAAGTAGAAGACAGACGTCTATAATGAAAGAGAAATTTTGGAAAGTGGATCAATGCCCAGAGATAAAACCCACACTATAATTATGAAAATCATTAGAATTTTAACAAAAGGAATTTTGAGGGCCAAATAGCAGAGGGTCATCAATGGATGCTGAAATCACGAAGGATGCTTCTAAAAATGTTGGCACAATATGGTGTAAGCTAGTGGAGAAAGATGGATACCCATCCCAGAAGTTGTTGGTGACACTGATGAAGAATTAAATAGCATACATACAGAAAAAATAAGGGCTTCAGTAAGTGCTGTCGGTTACTAATCTGGAAGTGGTATTGGGTGATAAATAATACGGTGATACATTCTCCTGGCCTTATAGAAAAATAGGCTAGGAGGCATCAGGGAGCAATCGGGTTTCAATTAATAAAAGGTGTAAAGAGCCTTGAAAAAGATTTGAGAATTTATTACAATGTGCAATAAAATGTAGCTAGTCAGTAACATATGATGTATGAGATACTAGTAAGGAAATGGACCAGAGTATATATGTGGCCTGGGAAACAAGAGCGATCTAAATAAGAAAAGGGAGTTAGGAACTATCAATAGCAAGGATTAAGAAAATGGGTTGAGAGAGAAGCTCCAGGAAACTGCTGACAGTACAGAAGGTGGCATAATTTAATCACTTCAGTCCTTTGGAATGGTATTGCCAAGTCACTTTGGGATGTTAAAAAATTATATTCCTTCAACACTTTATAATTAGGAACAGGAATTGGCGTCATCCTATTGGAGCTTGCTGCTAACGACGTGGGAGTTTTTAGAGACAGATACAAGGTCTTGCCAACACATTCTAATGTAGTCACAATGCCATCCAGTGGTTACTTTGGTTACTTTATAGGTACTTTCCATTGCTCTTTAAGAATATATTTTATTTTATAATCAATATTCATCAAAGTTTCGGAAAGCTTGTATGGAAAGTGTTTTATTATATCTTCAAAAAGCACATAGCAGGGATTTGATTTGCTATGTACTTCTAAGCTAATGGAGTTTTATCCAGCTTGTTTTCTATATGTGTTATGCTCTGGGAAACATGATTTAGCCTGTCCTCTATCAAAATTAATGCAATAAGGAACCATGAAATAATGGAACTTACACTGTATTCAATTTTAGTTCTAATAGAAACACAATGGAAAATAACATCTGCAACATAGGCCTGGTTGATCAGAGGAAAGTAATGGAGATTTGTTGCTGTGATTTTATTGGTGCTATGGGCTTTATCCTTCACGGTATGTTCATCAATATAGTGATAATGTAATAAATACTTTTGACTTGACTTGCATTTAGTCTCAGTTTGTCTATAAGGTCATAATGGGCAAACTTAAATGGGAAACTTTAATTTGGCAGCTGACAACGTAAAATAAATCTAGCTGCCATTAGCAAGGACCCTTCTTTGAATTTCTATAAAAGCACAGCTTTCAAGTTTATTGCACATCTCTTTAAAAATCTATTTCAAACTAATTTCAGAGACATCCATTTGGCACACTCAAACTTTTGGTGATGAAATTCCCTTTTGCCACAAAAATTCATTCTTTGAATCTCTATGGTAAATTAGCTTTATGAGTTAGCTATTGTAATTATTTTTCTGTGAAGCAAAGGCAGGAGTAGAGATAATTTCATCATCTTATCATCATTTGTATGTGGAATCACTAAAGAGCTTGCCCGTGTGGAACCATGAAAGTCCCTGGTTTAACCCTCTATCAGTAGGCATAAACATATCTAAACCACCCAAGAAACTGTACATTAATATTGCTTCTAAGACCTGGGGGTTGGGGGTAGCATCACCACAGTCAACAATGTTAAACTGATAAAATATTTTAATGTTAAAATTATTGGAGCCATTTCTTATTTGATTATTTTCATACTGTTGGTCCTTTAAGCTGTTTAAATTTGGTTCAGAAAATACAGAAGTGGGACAGGCGCGGAGGTTCACACCCAGCACTTTGGGAGGCCAAGGCGGGGAGATCACCTGAGGTTTAGAGTTCAAAACCAGCCTAGCCAACATGGTGAAACCCCATCTCTACTAAAAATACAAAATTAGTCGGCTATGGTGGCGCATGCCTGGAATCCCAACTACTTGGGAGGGTGAGGCAGAAAAATCACTTGAACCTGGGAGACTGAGGTTGCAGTGAACCAAGATCGCTCCATTGCACTCCAGCCTGGGCAACAACAGCGAAATTCTGTCTCAAAAAATAATAATAATAATAAATGCAGAAGTGTTTTGGAAAAGACAGTGATATTGACGTAAATGATGGCAGTGTCTGCAGATTTTCAGGGATGTAGGAGTAAGAGATCTAATGTTACCCAGACCTAGTGGCAAAACTGAAGATGATGACCATAATAGAAACACTTTACAATTCACAAGAATTATGGTGTTTTATCTTCACTCATATAGCTAAATACTCCACATTGATGTTAATTTATCAATACTAAATTAAGCTGAGTAATTCTTTTAACTAAACACCGATACTCTACAACTTGCTTCATACAATACATCTACTGGGGGCTTTGTTCTTGTTGTTGAGTTCTATATTTTTTTAACTTTACATTTGAAAAAGTTTTAAACTTACAACAAAAGCTGAAATGGTACAGTGAACACACATATACCTTTGCTTACACCAAATGGTAACCTCTTTGCCACATTTGCTTTAACTGTCGATTTTTTTTTTTTTTTTTTGAGTAAACTAGATCGAAATAAGCTGAAGATACTTCAATCTATAACCCTGTAAACCTTAGGGTTTACAACCCTACATACTTCAGTAATATCTCTTAAGAACAAAAATACTTTCCTGTATAACCACAATGTCAATCACACATCCAAAAATTGAACATTCATCCAATAATATTATCCAATATAATCTCTAAATTTAAATTCCCCCAATTCTCCAAAATTTCATTGATGGCTCCATTATAAAAGCATATTTCTATTTTATCATTAATATTCTCTTCCCCAGATAGCTTCTACCCAGTGTTTTTAGCATACTTGGCCCTTGCCTGAATCACTTATTATATTGACTATTACAAAAAGGCAATTTTCTAATTGTATCATTTCCTTTACATTTTGAGACTTTTTTTTCTGTGAAGAATATCTAATTCTTCTACTATTAATAGTATCACTCAGCTGCATAGATTCCTTTTTATTTCAATTTTTTTGTAATCCATCACCATTATTTTTCTTTTTCTTGCTCGTAATGTCTGAAATTTAGCTGGTGAGAGACCCCTGAAAACCAGCTCCTGTGTCTTTCTGACATGTCCCCAACAGATTTGGGGCATGCCCTTACTTACAAAATAAGGTATTCTAGGCCCGCTTTGTACCATGCCTGTTCCAGACGTTTGTTTTTTGTTTTTATGTTTTGTTTTGTTTTTGTTTTTTTCCTATGGGCAATGATATTTGGAAACCTGCATATGCTCATTTTAACTGCAATATTGTTTTCTTAGACTCTTTTGGTGCACAAAGCTATATTGTTCTTAATAATGAGTACATAGTTATACCTCCAAGTCAAATCCAATACCATAGGGTATTTCCCCACTTTTTTCCATTTCATGTTTATATCACATCTCCCACTGTGAAACAGTAGTTCGTTCCTTCCTTCCTTCCTTCCTTCCTTCCTTCCTTCCTTCCTTCCTTC
>NC_045443.1:76640076-76770196 GCF_002776525.5 Piliocolobus tephrosceles
TTCCTTCCTTCCTTCCTTCCTTCCTTCCTTCCTTCCTTCCTTCCTTCCTTCCTTCTTTCTCTCTCTCTCTCTCTCTTTCTTTCTTTCTCTTTCTTTCTTCTTTCGAGTACCAGTCTTATTGCCCAGATTGGTGCACAATGGCATGATCTCACTACAACCTCCACCTCCCAGGTTCAAACAATTCTCCTGCCTCAGCCTCCTGAGTAGCTGGGATTACAGGCATGTGCTACCATGCCCAGACTTTTTTTTTTTTTTTTTTAAATAGAGATGGGTTTTCTCCAAGTTCATCAGGCTGGTCTTGAACTCCCGACCTTAGGTGATCTGCCTGCCTCAACCTCCCAAAGTGCTGGGATTACAGGTGTGAGCGACCATGCCTGACTGAAAGCAGTAGTTTCTATTGTCATTGATCTATTTGCTATTTGCTCTAGCCCAAGTTTCAGATTTTTAATCATTCATTTTTGTCCTTGGACAATGTACCACTAAGGGTGTCTCACTTAACAATGTATATTGAAACTAACTTTACATCAGTTTATAGAGATACGCTTTATTTTTTTTATGGCTTCATAGTTCTTCATTTTATGGATCTATCAGAATTTACTCAACCAATCCCTGTAATTTGATATTTGGGATTTTCCCCAATATTATGCTATAATGAATTACTTTGTGCATGTTATTTTATATTCTTCAAGACGTATCTTCAGGGTGAATTCCTAGAAGTGAGATTGCAAAGGGAAGAGTTACTGAAGATATGTACTTTTGTCAGATATTGCCAAATTTCCCTCTATTAGAAATTGTACTATTTTGCATTTCCACCATTGTCCTTCCTAAAATAACCAAATCATTATTTCTCTTTGAAAATATGAACAATATTAATTAATATTAAAAAATAAAGAGCTTTTCTAGAACAAGCATAAGAATTCCTTATACACTATCCTCACTTCCTGATTCCAAATTCAAATTTAGATTTTATAGGTAGACTATGCCACTGCAGAAACAGAGAAGAGTATAATTCTAGACAACCCTCAACATATGTAATCGTTTAAAGCTTTAGTATTGGTATTAGTCCATTCTCACATTGTTATAAAGAAGTATCTGAGACTGGTAATTTATTTATTTTTTTTAAAAAAGGGAGGTTTAATTGGCTCGGGGTTCTGCAGGCTGTATAGGAAGCATCATGCTGGCATCTACTGAGCTTCTGAGGAGGCCTCAGGAAACTTATAATCATGGCTGAAGTGGAAGGAGGAGCAGGCATCTCACATGGCAGGCGCAGGAGCAAGAGAGTGAGGGAGGAGGTGCCACACACTTTTAAATGAGCAGATCTCAAGAAAATGAACTCACTGTCAGGAGGACAGTACCAAGAGGATGATGCTAAACTGTTCATGAGAAATCACCCCTATGATCCAATCACCTCCCAGCAGGCCCCACCTCCAACGTTAGGTGATGTGGTTTGGCTGTGTCCCCCAGTCAAATCTCATCTCGAATTATAGTTTTCATAATCCTTATATGTCATGGGAGGAACCCAGTGGGAGATAATTGAATCATGGGGGCAGTTACCTCCATGCTGTTCTCATGATAGTGAGTGAGTTCTCATGAGAGCTGATGGTTTTATAAGGGGATTTTCCCCTCTTCACTCTGCACTTCTCCTTGCTGCCGCCACATGAAGAAGGACATATATGCTTCCCCTCTGCCATGATTGTAAGTTTCCTGAGGCCTCTCGAGCCCTGCAGACCTGTGCGTCAATTAAACCTCTTTCCTTTATAAATTACCCAGTCTTGGATATGTCTTTACTAACACCGTGAGAATGGACTAATCCATTGGGGTTTACAATTGAACATGAGATTTGGGTGAGGACACAGGTTCAAATGATATCAGTATTTATGATTGCATTTCTCTTGAGCTAGTTAAAAATATAAAAATGTCATTCATACCATAGAAATTTGGAGTTGAAAGAAATCTCAGGGATTTACTTTTATGGATCATATTAGCAGAAGGTGAAGTACTGACAATATAAAAATGATTGAATGCATCTTATATTGTTTCTTAGAGTATGGATCAATCTATATGGCATTTTTGCCGCTTTCTACTCAAAATACAATCTCCTCTCCTTTTTTTTCTTTCAGGGACCCCATTGTTCTCCATATCAACCCTATACCTTTCTAAATGTCTAATATGTTTAAATAGTTCCTAAGATCCTATGATCTGATTTCTCAGTTTCCATTCCCAAGTCTCTAAGTGTGGCAGACCAGGTCATGTGACTGGAACCACTGTGGATTCTCCTCATGAGACACCAATGGGCTTTCACTGCCACTCAGTGCTCCTTGTGCTGCTCCAGGCTTCAAATGTCTGAAATTTCCCCAATACCCCTAATACCTTCTCTTTCAGGTGATGACCTTAGTTTTTACTTCATATGAAGACCAACAACATCCCATTGTGTTCCTATCACTTCTATCCTCCCTTTTCCTAAACATCTTTATTTTCACTCTTTTATCTCTTTCTCCTAGACAACCCCAACCCTACCTCATCCTCCATGCTCTTCCTTTGGAGCTCTATAAGTCATCTCCTTTTTAATTTATAATGCTTTAAATCTTTCTCACTTCTGGTAACTTCTCTTTGTCTACACACATGTATAGGTCTCTAACATTCTAAAGGCAGCTTTTCACCTTGTTATCCTGAGTTATTACTTTGTCTTTGTCCTTTCAACTGCAATTGTGCATTGTTTTAAAATCACAGCTTTTTACCCATTTGTCAAGCACTTGTAATCTAGCTTCCACTTCACAATGCTGTTCTCTTAAAAGTTTCTAGTGACCTCTAAACTCTAATTTCAATAGCCTTTATTAGTCTTCATCCTCCTTAAACTTGTTTTAATGTTTGGTATTACTGATTGGTCTTTTTTTCTTAACTCCCTTTCTGTGATTTTTCAGGACACTTTGATATCATGGTTTTCTTCCTAAATGCTCTTATTTTCCCTTGTTCATTAGTTTGTCCCAACTCCTAAAATTAAGCATTTCCTGAAACATCTTCATAAACCCTACTTGAGTAATTCACCAGATGAACAACAAGTTGAGGACCATCCAACGAAGATTTACCACCTGGACTGTGAAAACAGCATAATGCATCCTGGGTACTCAATCAACAAAGTCTGAGAGTAAAAGGAGAAAAAACTATAGATATGGGTAGGTCCAGATTATATGCGTATAGTTCAAGGATTTTATTTTTTAGACCAATACATATTGCAGTTAATTGCATCAATAGTTTTTAACTGACTGAAAGCAGAGATCTGAACTATAACTTAAAAGCATAGATGTTTACCCTTCTTCTAGCATCTCTGCTGAAAAGATTTTCTTTCAATCTACTAACCTAAAGCAGATTGCATAATATTAGTGTATCTAAACTGCCCTTAGTTAATTCTCATTAGAAATTAGTTCTGTTTCCCCATTTTTAAAGTCCTAACAATTTTAAATCGTTAAATATTGTGTACACATAATAATATTGTTAAAGCTTCATTTGATGTAGGTCAAATTCTGATGCACCCTGGTCCTTGTAATAATCATTCAGAATAAGAACCAAATGTGTTACGTTCTTTTTAATTAGGAATTTAAGAAATATTCCATCATACATTCATTGCCTAAGTCAACAAATGTTTCTTGTGCACTGATTATGTGGAATTCACTCTTCTGAGCATTAGAGATTCAAGCTAGACAAACCTTTGCCCTCTGGAGCATGCACATTTCATCTGAATGAATTAAACTGGCTGAGATGTTATGGTATATGTAGTTTATAGATGCAGCACCACTCACTTCGGGAAGAGACAAGTCTTCTGCAGTGAGTGGTGCTGCATAGCATGTACCAGCTGTTAGTGAACACAGTAAGTTGTGCAGACAGCAAGATATTTGTCTTCTGTAGAGAGGAACTGGTTCATCTTGGCCAGTGGTTCTCTTCCAGGGATGATATTGCCCCCAGGGGACATGGGCAATATCTGGAGATATTTTTAATTGCCACAACTCAGGGGAAAGGGTGCTACTGGCCTTTAGTAATGCTGCTAAACATACCACAATGCACAGGATAGCTACCCCCAACCACCAAACAAAGAATTATCTAGTCCAAAATGTCAACAGTGTCAAGGCTGAGAAACCCTGCTCCAGGTTAAAGAGTCCATGTGGCTTAATTACTGGGTTCTTTCTTAGAAGAACATACACCGTGCTTCTCCCACAGCCCCTCTCCTCCCTCTGACCATAGAGATGGTCCTTTCAAGCTAATTTTTCTGGCTTTTTTTGTTCCCTGGGTAAACAGAATGTTCAGGTTAGATCTGTACCTTCTATTTGTTTTCCAAGCTGTTCTCAAGGGTCAATCAATGCTTACTAAAGTTTTCGAGCAAGCACTAAGGTAGTAAGTTCTGTGCCTTCTGTGCCTGCTGGGCATAATTATAGGAAACAACTTTGTTTTTAAAATCTCATAACAAGAAGCACAAGCACAATCCACAAATTACAATTCCTTTGCAGTGTGTTTGTACCCTTAGCAGCTCACAGCAGGGCCACATCACCATCTCCGCCAGCCACCATTTTTCTAGCTACCTTCCTAAAATATCAGAAACAACAAACTTCCCAGGGTGAGGAAACAGCCTGTAGTTTTGCCCACATGGATCAGTATTTTTCCCATTCAGTCATTATGTTGCTATAAAGTAGACAATAAATTATTATGAAAACATGAATAGAAAGAGGAAGTGAGTCATGTGAATCATTATTAGTATTCTATTTCATGTGGTGGAAAACTCACAGGGATCTTGGTGTTAGTCCAGAATTCACTCGTGTTTTCCCTTTCTTTTAAATGCTGAAAAAAAATTAGGTTATAATGTTATCATTGTACTTGTAAAACTATACGACTAGGTATGAACTAAGTTACTTGGCAACAGTTGAACTCCAAATGGGACTTATACCTTTATTAGTTATGTAAAATTAGATACATCGTTTAACCTTTCAAGGACTGAATTTGGTAATATGTTAAATAAACAAATTGAGCTAGTATCTGGCATGAGAATCCTGGGTTTGAATTTGGCATCATCAGTTTCTGGCCATGTGACCATCAGCAAGCCACCCACTGTGCAGAGAGATTATAATGAGATAAGATTAACATGGGCATTACAAAGATTTTTTGCCATTGCTGTTATCACCAACAGATAATTATCTTGCATGTGTCTTCTATAGCACAACTGAAAATCACTGTAAACTGTATTAAGAGATAATATCCAGCATTCAGAATATCTAAGTTGGTCAGAATTAGGTAGGTTTTAAAACTCTATGTTTCAGCTCTTTCCAAGTCAAATATGAATAAAGATAATGCACATCTAGGAATAGAAGTATAAGAATGGAAATCTAATTTGCACCCCGGTGGTTCTTGACATCATCTTTATTAACATGCACACACTAAATATTTTAGATTCACTGGGAAACTGTTGATATTTAGAAAGGGAATATTTCTCTTTAAACTGGTAAAGTTTAAGCATCTCCTCTGAAAATTCTTCTATCCCAGGATCTCTTTCCTGACATAAAACTGCATGAGCTGTGTTCTTACAGCAAGAGCATCTTCATTAGCAAACAGAAATGTCACCTAGCAAAAGGAGGTATTAAGAAACCAGTTCTCTCCACCATGAACTGCCATCTTGGTCTGTACTACTGATCCTCAGGAGCGCTAGCTATGCTCAGAAATTGACATCAGACGTTATTTACGGATTCTGTGAATTTCTAATTACCTTTGTTCACAAGAAGTCAATCACCAATGCTTATGAAGAGTCACCTATTTGAATGACAAATAACTAAGTGCTGGGGATTTATTAAAATGAAGTTAAATGCTACTTAAATTATCTTTCACCTATCCACTTGCATTTCCATTTTTCCAGACTGTTTTTCTAGCAGTTCTATTGAGCATGGTAAGGTCTTCACCTCCATCAGGTACTTTAGGGTTGAATGCACATTGGAGTGATTCTAGCATGAGATTTTACAGAACAACTATTCCACCTTTCCAATATCCCTTCTGTGTTAGATTTCTCCAGAGTACGCAGATAGTAAGTGGCCACACTATATCTTGTTATTTAAGTTTGCACTGCAGAAGGAATGGTCTGAGTCTTCAAGGAACTGACATCTTTATTAGAGATAAATGACAAATATACGTAAAAAAGAGTAGCCCATTCAAACAAAAAAATCAGTCAGTTCATTACAGCAAATCTTCATTATATCAGCTAACTACTAGCAGTATGGACTAAAAATGTGGAACAGTAGTATGTATATAGAAGTGATTTGAAAATATCCATGATTATATACCAGTTCCACTGAACCAAGTAATATATCATGTAATGATTATTTTAGAGCAAAGTTAACTATACAGGCTTTTTCTATAAACTATATCCTATACTTCCACTAATGTCCATTAGAAAATGAGAGATATTCTCCATTTTTTTAAATCTTCAACGTTTTTGGCCAAAAAATATTTAAATACAATCCCACAGCATGTTAAGAATTTAACAGTTTTACTTTCTGATATTTTAATTCTCAAAAATAGTTCATTTGGTGTTATAGCATTTTTATATCTTTCTTTGTTCAAGATATAAAACAATGTCTATCTTTGTTCAAGATATAAAACAAAGACTCCTTATGTCACCTTTTCTCCTGGCACTAAAGGATTTTCTTTATGTTCAAGGATCCCCTCATATTTACATCTTCTATAACTTTCCTGTCATCTTTCTTTCCATGTGATTTTCTAGTATCTTCTGGATTTTACTTATTTCTTAAATATAAAATTTTTGTAAGTAATATGACATAAAATTCAATTACTTTATCAATTCTAAACATTCAAATTTCCTCTTATCTAGTCTACCTCACTTGCATGATACCTATATTAGTTTGTATTTTATTTATATTTGTTGCACAAAGCCATTACTTTGTAAAAAGTATTCTTATAGTATACTGGAAAGAGTGTAGAAAACCTGGGTTCTAGTCTTACATTGCTTGATATTTTCTTTCATCAATATTAGAATAGGAAGACTGGACTTGATTGTGTTCCTTTGCCCATAACTTTTTAATCATGTGTGTTTTTTTCATTCATGTGCACTTCAATTTATTATCCTCTCTAGGTCTGGAAATGAAACTGAACTTTTGAAACTTTTTCTTTGAGAGAAAGGAAATAATTTTATTCATGATGTCCATTTCAGTTAGTAAAAATGTCTTTAAGAGGCTAAGTGGCTCCCCAAAGATTAAATGTCCAATAAGTGATAAAGTCGGAAGTGGACCCCTGGCCCCCTGGTTTCCCACATCAAAGACTAGCTGCCAGATACAGTTCCTCCTACCAGATTTCTCTTGAAATTGTAATTTGTCATCTTCTGAGTAGTAGACAATGAAGGCCTAAGATTTATTTTCCTTGCAAATGAATAATTAGTGAATGTCAATTTCATGTTTTTTTTCAGTCTATGTGAAAGTCAAAAATAGTCATGCTAATTATACTTAGCAGGCACTTTTCTGTGATGATACACCAAATCCTGGAGATGACAAATGTAAATATTATTGTTTTACTCCTTAAAAGATAATCTAATCTGGTATTATTTAAAGTTCATTTCACATTATCTTCCTTATAGATAACTTCCATAGTGTTTTGCTAATTAGATATAAGAAAGACAACCCCTCATCTAAATATTATTTTATTTACACTTGCTTTTAGGTTTTTGTTGTTTCTTTTTTTTTCTTCTACACCCCCTTACAGCACAAGGTATCTCAAACCTCAAGCAGCTACCATCTGGCTTGTTTTATGTAACTCCCTCAGCCCATTCAAGTGGCAATATACCAGTGAAGAATAAAAAGATATATATTGGATGGAGCCCAAGAACGGCACCCAAAATAGCTTTTTAAAAGTCATTGAGCATAACAGTGGGAATAATAGGAAGGTCTTAAGCGGCAGCTGCTCAGAGAGCACTGGAATAACTCTCCCATCATCATGCTGCAGATATCGTCCAGAAAGCAATGCTCCTAGCACCTCCACTTTTTTTTTTACTTTAGTTTTTACGTCTATCTTTAGTTTTTATGTCTATCACTCAAATTGCAACAGCTGAAAAACACCTGGGATTTAATTCCTGCCGGATTTCATACATTCACATTAATTTTGGTAATTTCCCAATGGTAACAGTGAGAACCTTCCCCAATTTGGGAGAGCAGCTTTAATATTTCATTGCATATTCATGTATCACCTCACGTTATTTTTAGTTTCTAATGGAGATAGCAGATGAGGCTTCATAAAAGATTAGTAGGAGCCCTAGAAATAGCTTTATCACTATTCCAGTATATTTCTTTTTTCTTTTCCTGAGAGAGCAGAAAAGGATTCCCTTCAAAGAAGGCATATTTGGTAGTGAACAAAAGGGCAGCTTCCCAAGACCACTAGCAATCTCGCTGATACGTTAGAATGTCTAATTTTGATTCTCTCAAGACAGGCTATCACAATGCCCCTGTTCAGCTACTGTAGGGCACAAGCTAATCTTTACATTCTGTTTCCTTCCTCCCAGTTCTTCCCATTTGAGTTATTTAAGGAGTATGTCATGTTTCACTATTTCTACATTTCTTTCACTGAAATATCAAGACTTGGAAAAGAAATACATCTTTTTTAAACACACACACACACGTACAGCACAGTTTATTCTTTTTCCATTTCAAATAATTTATTCACATTATATTGGTGTCTTGTAACTTTCACATTTGCTGTGCTGCTTTTTAAAATAATTTTTAAATGAAATTTCCTATTCCATTTCCCTTATTCATCCAGAGATTTTTATAAGATCGTAAAGCATGTAATACAGTAAAACACTCAACATACCAGAACATATTTTTAGAATAGAGACATTCTACAAATGGCAGGAGTTTTTTTCCATTTTATGCCTTATGAAAAATGGATTTGGAACTTATAAAAAATGTATCTGGAACATCTGAGTGCAAGATTTTTGAAAGGATTTTAGAATTCAGATCTATGATTTAAAGGCAATGTCTTCCTTTCTGAAAAGGGCCATGTCAAATTGATTTTTAAGGAGAAAGAAAGGGTGTAATTTGGATTTTGAACCCTTTTGTCAGGACTTAAGATTGTTTTCATTTATGTTGACTTCCTTTATCTTTATTGCATCCTCATGGAGTGGGAAAAGCCATGTTTTCACAACTTTTTTTTTATAAGGATTGACCACGGGCAAAGCCATAAATAAGGCTTTATTCTTTGTTGTTCCATTTCACCTTTCTAGCTACATACACATCTATTCAACACCAATGTGGCTTTCTAACTAATACTCTTTTTTTCTATCTTGAGGGAAAAGTCTTAATATTTTGTGGCATAACTCCAAAAAAGAATTTGCTTCCCCCCAACCCCCAAAGAGTAAGGAGAGGAAATAGCCAACACAAATGAATTAATTACTAATGGTTGAATTTCAAGTAAAAATCTAATGAATGTGGAGTAGTTGTCTAGGAGATGTAACTGGAAATTTTACAGAGCCCCACTTTATCATTCTTATAAAAACCAAAGATCTGAGTATCAAATCACTAACCTATTTTTTTATCTTGATTCTCAAACTCTGAAAGTAGTTCTTTCTCAATTGGGCTTATAACTTCCATGATGGTTGCATTAACTTTAATGTTCTAATTTTTAGCACAGCTAATGGAGTAAATTGTAATTGAGTAAAAAGATGACTAGACCACTATCTAGCTTTCTGACTTTTGGAAGCAACCATCTCTTTCTGAATGTTATTTGCCTCCTCTAAAATTAGGAGGCTCAAGCATATTTTTTTAAAAAATAGCTCTGCAATAAGCTTCTTGGGTTTGAATTGGATTCTATCACTTTACTAGCTCTGTGGTCTTGTACAAACTATTTAGTCTGTCTACACTTTAGTTTCCTTACTGTAACATGGAGATTATTGCGGTACCTACTATGGAAGGAATTCTATCAAATGATGTTGGCTTAGTTGACTTTCAATAACTTTTAGCTATTATTTGATTCAGAGGTATGTTCAAATCATTATAGCTGTGTAAAACAATTAAAACAACTGAAAAATGTAAACAATTCCCAAATATTTGTATAATAGCTGACATTTTATTAAGTGTTCATTATATGTGGAACACTACATTCTTGATTTGTATATTTCAATTATTCCTCTAAGTAACACAGTATAGAAGATAAAATTATGCCTGGCTTACCCATGAAAAAATTAACCTAGGCCAAGCACGGTGGCTTACACCTGTAATCCCAGCACTTTGGAAGGCCAAGGCAGGCAGATCACCTGAGGTCAAGAGTTTAATACTAGCCTGGCTAACATGGCAAAACCTCATCTGTACTAAAAATACAAAAATTAGCCAGGCATGGTGGTGCATTCCTGTAGACCCAGTTACTCTGGAGGTTGAGGAAGGAGAATCACTTGGACCCAGGAGGTGGAGGTTGCAGCAAGCCGAGATCATGCCCCTGCACTCCAGTCTGGGAGACAGAACAAGACTCCGTCTCAAAAAAATAAAAATAAATATAAATATAAATAACCTAAATAAGCACACAGTCACACAAGTGAAAAAGTGCTGGAAGTGGCATATAAAGGGAAGCATGTTTTCCCCAAGAGTCCACACTTTTAATCATTGGACTGTATTTTGCCTTCCACTCTGGTGTCCTCTGCCTTCAGTCTGGATGACTAATGCATAATTAACTGCAGCACTACATCCTAATGAAATAAAAAACCTGTCTGTCTTTCTTGAATCATTTTTACAATGAATATCTGATTTATATTACTTATTTTCTGAACTTGCCAGAGAACTTTAGAATATGATGCATATATATTTTTCAAGCATGCAAATCCATTAAGTCAAAGAGAGTTTTCGAACCACAGCTTGTTACTCCCCTGCCTTCTTTCCTGTCAAAATCACCTGTGAAGAATCAAGTTTCTCAGAAAGCTCAGCAGCTTACTGAGATTTAGCCTGGAATTCACATAAAACTAGATAAAATTAGTGCTAAAAGGCCTATAAGAGCACCATAAAAGAGTTGACATCAAAACACACACACACACATACATTTTCATTTCAAATGTAAGAAACCAGAGTTCTGACCCCATTGCTTTCCATAACTGGCGAAACATATGACTTTTGAAATCAATGCATTTCAATCTCCATGTTATCATCCTAGTGCAGTACTCCACGGTGCCGGGAAGAAACATCAGTGTTTCATTCTCCAGATTGATCCTCTTCTTTCAGAGAAATGACTTGCAGCTATTTTAGACCATATGCCCTTCATTTGAGAAGCAGTTTATATTCGTTCACTTATAGTCATTATTCACTAATATCATGGATTGATGGAGTTAAAAAGCTTTTCATTAGTTTTGTTAGCAAGGCTAATTATTATAGTATTTGATCATTTTACTTCTAGTTGCCCCTCTTTTTTTCAGAACCTTGTGTTCCCCAATCATTCTTTTGGTAGAGCAATATATTACATGTTTTTATCTACAAAGATGTGTCCATGTCCCCAATAATGAGAGCAGCTACTGACAAAAAAGATTCCTGTTCCTTGTGCTAATTATGCACAGAAAGTTCTACCTCTCACTTACTGATGAGATAATTAAAATGTGAGTCTTGGAGCAGAGAGGATCAGAGATTTAGATGCTTGTATCATACATGTATTACTGGCTAGTAATTTGTACTGAAAAAAAAACAAAAATATAAATATATATATGTGTAAACTCTTTACTCCATTTATCAAGTATCTTATTATTTATTATTGCAGATGTTATTATTGCTAAATTCAAATTGGTCACAGGTTCATTCAAGATAAACACTATACCAATGTAACTACACACCAATTATAAAAATAAGGAATATCTTGGTGAAACATAGATATGGATATAGAATAGATATTCCTGATCTCTAAGTGTACATCAACAGTAGGGTTCTTTCCTCATTAAATTTAACTTACCAAGAACTTGTGTTAAAACTTTATTTTACTGTTCAAACACATTCACGTGAAATTGTTTTAGTGAAGTGGCAGATCCAGTACATGAAGAGCCTTGGGAATAAAGAATAGACAAAGTCTTATAATAATGATTCCTACTAATAGAAATATTTATAATTATAGTGTGACATCCTGTTTTTAGTTGCTATGCAATTAACATTTTCTCTTTTCTTCTACTTCCTCTTATACTTACACACATGAGGATATGTGGGTTTCATTATGCCAAGATGATTAGGTAGAGACATTTGTTGACATTTTAAGAATTTCAGGACATTTCTAGACTTCAAAAATGTGTGGTTAGATTTTTCTTTTTTACTGTCAAAAACTTGTAGTGGACATTGCTATGCTTCAGGGACTTCACACATACATAACATCTCCTTTAATCCTCAGGCAACCTCTGAGGACTTGCTGGTCTGGTATGGAGTATGGGACATATACCTGAATAACCACAACTTAAGACACAAAATGGTGACAGCCATGAGCAAGGTACAGAAATAAGTGGCCATAACCATGCAGAAGAAAACTGTTGCTTCTACCCAAAGAAATAAAAAAAGGCTACTTTAAGCAGTGACATTAAGAGTTGACCTGACGAAAAAAAAAAAATGGTGCTTTTAATATCAATCCACCCCTATAACTTCCCCTTAACTTTAATGTGTATCATTAGCATTATTCTTGTGTTAAACAAATAACATTAGGGGGATGCTTTGGCAAGAATCTGAAATGAAGACAAGGGCATAAGTAAAAAGGAAAGAGATTAAAGGCCCAAGAATGCCAGGAGTACCTAGCAAGGACTAGGAGTGTGTTTTAGTGAAAAGAGGTCACATAGGATGAAAGGAACCAAAATCTATTCCTAAGGAGTTAAAATTCCTAAGGAGTTAAAATTCCTAAAAATAAAAGGATGCAGAGTAGGAAAATCATTGTTTGATTCTCCTTTGATACAATCAGCAGTTGATATCATTAAGACAGCCTAGTTTATTTGTTACCTAAATTGACCTATTCGGATGCCAAAGCAGACCTTTTGTCTTCTGGATGGGTAGGGATAAAGTGAGAAGGGTTTAACTTCTGATCCCATGTACAGGACATTGGAGGCTCAGATGCTCATTACTCGTGGAATACCGATGAGGATGAAACAAGAAGTGTGTCATCTACTGAGGGTTTGGAAGTTTACTATTGTTAATACCTACAATGTGGAGGGTGGGAAAAGGATGCAAAGGAGGAAGAGACACTTGTTTTGAAGGTGGCCAAGATGACCTTTATCCTATAGCTAAGCTGAATGACCTTGCTGATAGGTGAAGTATTTTGCAAAATAATTCTGGCTCACTTAGGGGCTAGCCTTGTGGATTGTCATTATTCATAGAAAGACACAGTGTCTGCTCCTAACATTGACCCCACAGTATGAGAGTTGAGTAATGTGGATGAATTAATTATTTATTACTTATTCCAATTTTAAGACTCACTGACCTCTAATAGAACCAAAGTAAGAAATTTTTTTCTTCCTTCTTTTCCAATAAGTTTATACCTCTATCTATGCTTCTCATAAATGGATTCTCTAGAATCAAGTGATTCCTTTCAATACTGTGGACTCTCAAACTGGCTAATTATACCTGAATTGAGGTCAGCTCCATTCAGGTGATTCTACATTTCATTTTACACAATGCCATAGCCAGAAGTGACCCAAAACAATTTACTAACAACCTGATACAGTTCCTTAACTTTCCAACAAACTTCAGGAAAAACACATAGGATAATTAAATAAATCCAGGAAACAATTTTTTAAACATTTTCTTTATACTAGGGTTGAGCTAGACACTACCTAACTCTTGAGGAGTTTACATTATGAACTTTTGAAGCATTATTTTTTACAAATATGAAGTAGATGTATAAATAATAAATATAATGCTAGGCAATAGTACATAAGAGATGTACTAGAGAAATAAATAAAGTTTTATTGGGCTGGCTCAGAGAAGAAGAAAACAGTTGACTTATAACCTAAACCATTACAAGGATTAGGATAGTGAAGAATTAAGTGGGAGTGGAATTTGGATAGAAAGTTTGCCAGGACTGAGGAAAACTGAGCTCCTGTCAATATGTTGAGTTAATAAATAGAGTTAAAATTCAGGTGTGTAACCCAATAATTTACTTTCATTTCCTGGCTTAGCATTACTTATTTCTGTATTTTCATTTTTTACCATTATTAAGATTCATGAAAGCTGGGTACTGTGCCTCATACCAGTAATCCCAGCTATTAAAGAGGCTGTGGCAAAAGAATTGCTCATACCCTGGAGTTCAAGGCTGCAGTGATCTATGATCACGCCACTGCACTCCAGCCTGGGTAGTGAGAACCCCATCTCTAAGACCCATCAGGTCATTATGACCAAAATATCTTTTTTCCAATTCATGAAAAATGGATGAAGCTAACATTAAATATCATTTTACATATTTCTTCATCAAATTTCATATTTTTTATTTTTAAAATGATTCATTTTGTATTGTTTTATTTTTTCTTACTTCTTAGGTATTTTAAAATCCCAATGTGATCTGGTAAATAACTATCATAGAGCATACAATTTCAAGCAGAAATGTAATTGGCTTTAAAAAATACAGACTCATCATTGTAGTCATATAACTTTTGTTGAACCCCAAATTTCAAATTCCCACTAAGCACTGCAACTTGTATAAAATTATTCAGAAAAGCAGTGTTTTATGCAGAGTAGGCCTCTGAGAAAAAAATTATCTATAGTCTAAATAACTTTTGTAAATAGGCCTACTATAAAATTCAGTAGACTGATTTTTTTCTGTCTCTCAGTAAATCTGGTATAACATTGAAAAAGATCATCATACTTGATTTGAAGTCTAAATGAAATAATGGGCTTGATTTAAGAGCCATATTGTATGAAAAATATAATTGTTTTTTACTATTTTTTCCTGAATGGGTATGGTTGGTGTCACCTATGTTTAATAATGTAACTACTACAGTGGCTTTCAAAGACAAGCCACATCAGAATCACCTGGAGGGCTTGTTAAACTCAGTTGCAAAATTCTACACTCAGAAGGTCTGAAGTGGGGCTTAATAATTTTGTTATTATTATTATTATTATTATTATTATTATTATTATTATTGTAGAGACAGGTCTCACTATGTTGCCCAGGCTAGTCTTGAACTCCTGGCCTCAAGCAATCCTCCTGCCTTGACCTCCCAAAGTTAGAATTACAGACATGAAAGGATTTTTATTTTTAATGAGTAACCAGTGATGCCAATGCTGCTGGTCCAGGGGATCCACTTTGAGAACCACCGTGTATGCACACACACACTTGAAACACATAAATATATATATATATATATCTTAAATTAATTTGTGATCATGAAGGGTATGTGTGTGTGTTTAAATATCTGTGTGATTGTACATCATTCAACCAACTACATTTTTTAATCATTAGTCATTTCTTATTATGTGACAGTGAATATAACCACTTCTAACCTATAGAACTGTTCCGATGTTCAAAACCGGTTCTCAGCTGCTGGGAATGCCTTAAACGCTAAGGTCAAATTGTCAATAGAATCCTGCCTGCATAGATGTAATACCAGTAAGACCGATCTAAAATTGGCATTTCAGTAAGCTATTTTGCTAAACTTTAATAACACAAATTCTGTTAACCTTGAAGCCCTGATTAAAACACAAACAAGCAAGAAAATCCCTATTGTTAACTGAGCCCATTTTGCATATTTATTGCTACACCTTTAATTTGTAAGGCCATGGCAGACTGTATAATGAAATCTGTTCTCCAGTTGCTAGGGCTTTCATTTTGTCTTTTCCACATTATATTACATGTAGGTGCTGGATGTAAGTGTAGTAGCGGCTTACCTACATTTGGAGAAAATATAAAAACCTTTGAAAAAGTGTTTGTTATCATTCTGTCATGCCTTTCTTAACTCTAACTTTTTCCTGTATTGGTCCATCATCTGTTTTCAGAGTCCAAAAATGTTAAGTAGTTTTTTGCTCCACCAAAATGAAAATTCTAACTGTATTTATTTAACTATTTTTTAAAGAAATGCTGTATTTTGTTGGGTTGAGTAGTATATAGAGTCTACCAAGTGCTTTGATTAATTCAAAGTTATCCTTTGCACAATCATATACTTGAAAAGAGAGAGGTAACCCTGAAAAAAAAAAAAAAAAAGACAATACAATATGAATGAGCTGGGGTTGGAGAGTTTGAGAACACCAAAGTTCAGAAACATGGGGACTATTTGGCACCCAAGAAAATAACCACATAGTCAACATCAGGTTTTGGGACTGCTTATGGGGAGGAAAGAGGAAAAATTATTTAAATTTTTCCTACTCTATTAAAAAGTAGCTTAATGAAAAACTGAAAATAATGATTTAGGAACAGATTAAAAGATGCCAAATTCATCATTTCATCACATGATCTGCCTTTCTTTGCAGCCTAACTTGGGAGAAACTAAGGAAGAAAGTATAACAAATTACCTGCTTTTCCTTTTTATATAAAATTATGTAAAATTATAGAAAACAAAGTGAAAACTACATGTCTCATTTCAACTACTATATCTATGGATTTCTTACAGAGAACTGTCTCCAGTGACAAAAATAATTTTAAGTTGCATGCATTGTTTACATTTAAAGACTATAAATTCTATTTTTTTCTTCATTCAACAATTATTTATTATGCAACTTCTGTGTGCCAAGTGTTAGCTGAAGGAAATATAGTTGTGAACAGACATCTCTTGCCCAGCCAGGTAGTTAAGACATACTAAGAAACACTAATAGCAATAAAATGTGCATGGAGTTATGTAGATTTCTAATTCTGTTGTTGTTGTTGTTGTTGTTGTTGTTGTTGTTGTTGTTGTTGTTGAGATGAAATCTCACTCTGTCACCAGGCTGGAGTGCAGTGGCACGATCTTGGCTCACTGCAAACTCCACCTCCTGGGTTCAAGCAATTCTCCTGCCTCAGACTCCCAAGTAGATGGAACTACAAGTTTCCACCACCATGCCCGGCTAATTTTTGTATTTTTACTAGAGATGGGGTTTCACCATGTTGGCCAGGATGGTCTCGATTTCTTGACCTTATGATCCACCCACCTTGTCCTCCCAGATACTGGGATTACAGGCATGAGCCACCACACCCAGCCATACATTTCTAATTCTATAATATCTGGGTACTCTTCTCAAACTCAACCTTAACTTGGAATTTAATTTCAATTATATGGAGGAAAAAGAATTAGTCCAACCTCTATACCTTTTCTTTTAGTAACAACTACAGAGCAGAAATATGTCCCTTTAACCTTTCAGAGGCTATTTTCCCTTTCAACACGGGGAGGAAAGCTTCAGATCAGAACTAATCGTTCTGTGATTGACTGATGGTTTCCCTCTTTTTGCTACATACAGCACAATGACATGCATTGTACACACAACAGGAGGTAAGAGAGTCAATCAATTAGGGAAACAATTAGTTCCAGTTTCTACAATTCATTTGATATTGTAGATGAAATTGCCTGAAAATATTAAGAACATTAAAGATCAGTGGTGAAACCTAAGTAAATACATTTATATTCAAATTTTAGAGGCAGATGCTTAGTTGATGCTGCTGTTCTGCAGACAGGCAATGTTAATGCAATAACAATTACAGTTTGGCAGCAATTAATAAGTGGACTGTCAAAATCAGTCAAGTTGTGTTCATGATTTTGGAAGGCTGCTGATTTTAGCTTTGACAAGATGTGGCTGAAGTGTTGCTGAAAAACTCAAAATGATTAATTTAGAAGATAGCATTCTGTGACTCCCCTTTAGTAGCTGGAAATGGAGGAACCCAAACATTCAGTGCAACTTGATGCCTTCTTTGGGGTCCACATTTAATTAGTATTTCTGTCTAGTAAATGCAATGTGTAGGAATATTCTAAGATTTATGAGATTGATGAAGTTGCAACCAAGTAAATATGAGTCAACTTGGAGTAATATAATTTGGTGAGATCTTCAGGTCACACAGAATTCTAGATTTAGAGCTTTTGTTGCAATATTAGGGTATAAAATTCAGGATGGGGAGGAAATTAGGATGGACTAAGAGTGATGGGCTAGCTCTAAGTGAACTCAAAGCTATGTCTCACACAGAGCAATGTGAGAGACTGAGGTCCCTCTGCACCTTGGAGTAAGAAAGCAGAAAGACAGTTAATAAAAAGAGTCAAGAACATTTCATCCACAACAGTGGAAAAGGGAAAATGCTTAAGAATTCTACTATATTTCCTCTAAAGCAAAATATACGAACGAGTTTAAAGTCATAATTCCATCAAATTTTGAGTTTATATGTTAGTCTATTCTTAATAATGATCAAAGCTGCTTAAACCCAGAAAGTAAATCCTGATAAGTTTCACATTATCTATTAGTTTGTTCAGCAAAAGAATAAAGAGAATACTGATGTTAACATGTGTATTTCTGTAGTATTTAAAATCCAACACACTCTGAGAGAAATGTTCTAGAGTGACTCAAAATCGATCCCTCAAAGAATACTTATATATTTGTAAAAGGTAACACTGTTACTTTGATGAATAAAGTTTTTTCTTAAAAACTCTGGATACAACTAAGACAACTAAGACATACGGAAAGCAAATAAAACATCACTATCATCCAGAAAAATAAGGTAATACTAACAGAGAAAATTCATTATAAATATTAAATCCATTTCTATACCAAAACAGAAAAGAATTCACATTACCTTATTCAGGTTTTTCTAACCTTTCAATTAAAATCTTGTAGAAATTTGCTATAAAATTTCATTTTGTAATGTAATATTAGGAATTAATTAGGAGGGAAACAAATTGATATTCTCAGCTCCTTATCTCTGGTGTTTTAGAACTTATATTGTCTTTCGTGTTCTAATTAATTTTACTAATCCCTTTAGTTAATGAATAAGTAAATGAGGACCAGGGAAAAAATTCATCAATTGCAGGAAAAGTGTAGAAAATTATTAATTCAGAAGTAACCCATAACAACCACAGTGAACTTGTCAGTATTGCTTTGCTCTCTTGCTAATATTCTAGTTTCTGTTTTATTGTTCTTCATAGAGCAAAATGTTTCACAGTTAATCTTAACAGTACTTTTGTTTCTAAGCCTTCTTAAAGGCATTGATTTGGGAATAGCCAAATATTTGAATACAAATTGATTTTATGCAATACACAGAAAACAAGCATTTTATTGATATAAATGGTTTCTTTATTTGTAGAATTACACTTAAAATTATTTTGAAGCAGCATGAACTCTCTCCGGACGGTATTAGAATTTCATGCCTAAATCAAGTTGAACATTACTTTTATATGAGCTTTTTGTCTTCTGCAGTAGCATAAATGCCTATGGTTAGAAGTGTCAGGGGAGTAGAGATAGAGATAAAAGCTTCAGGAAACAACATGTAAGTGTGAAAATGACAGAATGTTCATGTGGGAAGAAATTGCTATAGCTTTTCTTTCCTTCATTCCTCTTCCTAAAAGAAATACTTAAATGTAAGGACGTCAGTCATTTTCTTTCAATCTGGTTGATAATAGCAGGAGACTTAGGCCTACCTTACATATTAACACAGAAAATGCCCAGACACTATAGAGACAGGCATGAAGAAGGGAAGCCTGCATGAATTTTTGGAATGACAAACTTTGTGTGCTGATATTCTGATGTCAGTGGACATTCTGATATTGATTTCCAGGCTTCCTTCAATGAGGAAGTAGTTATAATCCTTAACCAGCATGGCCAAGAAAGAAATCTCAAGGGCAGTAGAGACTTTTGCTGTTGTCTAAGATCTTTTTATCCTCTTTAATGCCATACCATTCTTACCTCTTTGGAAGGCTGTTTCTCATTCACAACCAATTCAATTCAGTTCAGTCTCTGATGATGGACTTCTACAAAGTGCATCTTAATCAGCAGATTTCCACGGAGACTTTTCCTCTCTCTAACACCCTCTGCAAAATGCTGGCTGAAATTTTTACTTGTTACCATGAATAACAGCATGATTTTGCAGCTACATGTTCCCCTCTTTCAAAATTGAATGCTCTATATCCGTTTTTCCCTACCAGCTGCCTTCCCTCTCTCCACTGTCAGCATTTTGTGATGAAAAAGATTCAGTTACAATATGTGCCCCATATTGTGCAGGCTTTATATTCACTCAGGCTTTGAGTCAGGCCTCCATTCTCACCATAGAAATGCCCTATCACCTCTCCAAATACCAATTCTCTCTAAAATTAAATTTAATCTGATATAACATGAAAAATCTAGAAAGGCATCCAAAGCCTACTTCTGACACCAGAGAAAAATGAAAAACCATGAACAATTTCACCTAAGTTTACTCACATTTATGTGTTTTACTCCTTTATAGGAGAGTAATGCAATATTAGGTTTATACTAGTATCAATACATATCATAAGCACTATTAAATTTCATACTGTGGTAGGGATTGAGACATTGTACTGAGTATTGCAAATACAAATGTTAATAAAATCCTATCCCAAAATTCAGGGAGCTCAGAGCTGATTGATGAAATAGATATATAAGAAGATAATGATGGTATAATTCTAGAAACGCAATAATTCCTAAAAGTCCGGATCTTTTCCCATTCCCAGTATAATGGTGAGGAAGTTTGTTTAGGAAAATATGTTTAAGAATAGGTAGTATAACACTTTCTCATAAGAATTATAAAGAGGGCTTCTCTTCCTGGTGACATCTTAACGATAAGAGATTATTTATGCTTCCTTCCAAAAGCTACTGAAATGGTATAATAGAATAGAGATGAAAAGAGTGAAGATGTAAAATTCTTTGCAACAAGAAAGTACCTTAACAAATCAGAAATTCTGAACTGTTTCCAAGACATAGAAAGCATTTTAAAATAATTGATAAAGATACCAGTTCTGAGAAAACTGCAACCCAGAAGTGCTTGGAAGAAACGTGCTGCAGAGAGAGGAGCCATTTTCCCCAGCTGGCCGTTGACAGTCTAACAATTGCCAAAGGATTTCTGCCTGGAGGGTAATTACAGTGGAGTAATTTATTAAAGGAGAATTGCCTACTCACAGCTGGACAACTGGCTCCAGTTTGCATAGAGGTACTTAGAGCCACTACGAGAGGTCTCTGAGTTATGTGCACAGGGTGTAGGACCAAACAAGAAGCAAAGCACAGTCCTCTGAAGCTCAAAAGGGTAGAAAAGAGTAAGAATAGCCCCTCTGCCAGACAGAAAATGCTGTCCACTCCCAGAAAATTTCCTCCTTTACCTTGAAAAATGAGGGAACTCCTAGCTTATCTCCTGCTACCTGCCCAGGCACTTAGAAGGGTCTGCGTTACCATGTGTAACACTCTCTCAGTCAACATTTTCATTCAGAGAAGAAGTAACTGGGGAAAGAGATTTGCCCAATTTAGACAAAATCTACACCGGTCATAAGATTAATCAACATTAGATACCAACATAGAGTATCTAGCTTCAGAGTCCATGCTGTTATCCAGATAATAACTGAACCAGTCTATATAATTCAGAAACATAATCTGTCCACCATCCCTGTCATATTTATCTTGATTAAAGGGGATTTTTTGTAAGCTAGATAAATATCCAATTGGTGAATCATCAACCTGTACAAATAGTGAAATGGTAAAAAATTAAGGAAATGTATTTTGGAATCAGAGGGTTATGACATGGGTCAGCCCATCATTTCATGGAGTCGTCCTTTGATCATTTCCCGGCTGTTTCCAATTCTCAGAGCTTTTTACTTCCTTCATTGCTGATGCTGTGGAGCCTCTAAAAGGCTTACAGTCACATTCCTAGGAGCTGTAGCAAAATGGCCCATGCTAGCTAGGCAAGGGTGATTTCCATGTATGTATTTTCTGAAAGTTGGGGCTTGTAAATAGTTGACTAACTCTGAGTGTCATGCAAAGCTGGGCCAGAGCCAATGAGAGATTTTAGCCAGTTTCACACAGAATCCTGAATAATTTCTTTGGCAGCAGCTATCATTTTATTTAAAAGTTGATAAATCTGAAAACATCTTTAGGCCGTATTCTATAAAGAAAGGCAAACAGCCTTCATCAAGAAATTGACAAAAATACTTTCAGTTCTGTATGAGTCTAATTGATGTTGCTATAAGGCCAAAGGGTAGTGAAGTAGGGACACAAAAAGTTAGTCATATTCCAGGATCTGACCTTCAAAATAATAGGCTCAAAATTTGTTTAAAGTCATCTTTTGGTATGACTCATACTACCCAATTCACAAGGGGCTAATATGTAAGCCAGAATTTTAATAATTGTTTAGTACTGAGTATCTAAAGTATCTTTAGATCTGTGCATTCTCTCCTGGTAGAAAAATCTACAGGAAAACACTGTATTAATCTTTACAAAATCAGAGTAGTAGAACTCTACTCTCTAGTAGAGCTGTAGTGTGCATATTCTTTCCACTTCTAGCATGGAAAAACCCCTGACTTTAAGTTGCCTGTGTGAAAATCTTTCTCATATAATTCAGTTTTATTTTATAATTTTACTCCAATTATTTTAGTGGTGCTTTGCTAGCATTTCTGCTTTTCCTTTTTCTTTCTTTCTTTTTTTTTAGGCACAAAATTTTGACACAGTCTTTTGGGATTCTTTTTTCCCTTCCCATTGATTTTGTCTTTGATTGCAAAAGCCTTTGAGTGGTTTCCAAACATAAAACTGCTGGTAAACAAGTGGACTTTTATTGTCATATATTCTATTTTACTCTGTATTTCACCTTCTATAATATAGGGTGGTTTTAATTGATTAAACTCAATACTCATATTTTATTCATGCTATCAGTATGCTTTTTAGCTTAGTAAAATGTTAGTTTATCTGTAATGTAATATTCAGTTATGAATTTGTGATCGTGTGTCCTCACTCAGGTATGTCTCCTTAGCTGGTTGGATATTAATTGAGACTTAGCTACTTATATTACCTACTTTAAGAAAAAGCAGTTGGATCTGCATGGCATGGAAGAAAAAATATCCGACTAAATACAAACATGTTTTCTTCCAACAATGCATCGTAGTTTATAACTAGACTGATGAAATAAACTTGAAGTCCTAGTCATCAACAATCTCGAGCTACACAATAGGAAAAGGTGCAGATCTTCCATATATCTGTTGCTTTACAGTAAGGTAGAAATGACTTCTACTTAAGAATATTAAAAAATTATAATAGGGCATTTTGAGAATAAAAGACATCCAACAACTTTTAAAGTGGAAGTTTGGCACACTCACTATAAGCACTTTAGATCACATTTTAGTTTTCTTTTAATGTCATAATATCAAATTATTGATCAGTAAGTATGAAAAAAGTCTAAAGAAATGAGCCAACTGCCTGTAGAATGACTTCATATCAGTGGAATTATAGTATCTATAATTACTGAATAAAACATGAAAAGGCAATTTAGCTCCATATATTGCTCTTGTCACTAAGCCAGCATGCCTGTTTATCATGTAAATAGGATAGTATTTACAGATCATGCTCCAAATCAGAAACTATATTCTTTCTAAACTCTTTGAAGATCTGAGATGCACACTGTGGTATATGCATCAGTCTTATTAAGCCACTCAGATGGAAATGGAATTAAGTCCAGGCATTGGCCAAAATGAAAATAAAAGTTAAAGAGCCAGAGATAATGACCTTTTATTGAAGTTACTTATTTCACAATGTTCAATGTCATGTTCCAATGTGAGATGGTGATTCAATGGTATTTTATAGGAAACCTGTTCTTAATGCCACTTTCTTAAAGTGATGTGTTCTGGGTTTGTCAAGACGAAAGAGAAGATGTGAAAATTCATCATGGACATATCCCTAATTTTATTAAAGCATGACTTGTTGAAGAAACAGAAAATAAATTGTTTCTTACTAAGAAACAAAAGCAAAGAAGAAAGAGAAGGAGACAGGGAAGACAGGGAAGAAGCAAAGAAAAAGCAAAGAAAAAGAAAAACATGGAGATTATGCAACATAAGAATCACAATAGGGCACCTGCCTTTCAAATATTCTTTCCAGTCCTCCAAGTCCTGCTGATTTATTTGTAGAGTACTCCTAGTAGATCAAGGTGTAGTTGTCCACTGCCTCCTCACTCGCAGACTTTGATCAATGATGGACACACTAAAAGGTAGAACATTCAATTGGAATGTAACATATAAAATTGAACCCTTACCTAAACCTTTCAAATATTTTAAAGCAGCTTAAACTAATCACAAAACCAATTTTCTTATAATTCACATCAACTCAATTCATATTTATCCAGATCCACAGGATGCAGAGTGCTGAACTTCACCATAATTTACAGAATGTAGGGAAGACACAACCCTGTTTTGAATAGGAAAACAAATGTAATGAAAATCTCTTAGACCTATTGAGAATCAAAAGCTAGGAGTCAGAGGCACACGCAGGTAAAGAGTATTAGCAACAAGGCAAGTTAGCTTCGCCTAGTAGATAATAAGCCTATGGAAAAAATAAAATTTTTGCTTGGGAAAATAAGATTATTAAGTATTTGTGTATGCTCTTTTTTGGCAGATGTAATACAAACTGAATTAAACTGTAAGGGAAATGTATTATTTTCCATTATAAGAAATCCCAAGGTATGGTGGTCATAGGTTGATTAACACAGTGCTCAACATCATTGTGAGGTTATGGTTACTTTCAGTTTATAGCTCGCTGTCCATAGAGTATCTATCTGCCTTACCTTCCACCAGACTCTCTCCTATCTGCAAGCAGATATGAACATGGCTGCAAGCAGTTCCAGGTACCACATGCAAACACACCACCACCCAGCAAAGGAGATATTGCTTCCTCTGTATGTCTTTTGAAAAGTTAGAAGAACATTTCCAGAAATCACCCAACAGAATTCCTCTTATATTACATTTCCAAATTGACTCATATGCCCTTGCCTAAACTAACTATCGGCAAAATGAATAGGATTTCCATGATCAACATATAGACTAATAAGATTTTTTCATGAAACAGGGATAAGGTAATCTCCCCAAAGCAGTACTTGTCAGAAAAAAAGAGGAGTGGGGAGCATCTTAAATTGAAAGGAAGGAATAGCTATTAGGTAAAAAAGCAACATATTGTTAGGTAAACAGCCAACAATCTTGCTTTTATTGTTTCGTAGATTGTGGATACTGTTCATTCTTGTCTCATGTCCCCAGATTAATTCATTGGCACACAACAGAAGGTAGAATTTGGGGAGAAGTCTCCTATAATTATTTATACTAGAATATATTTTGGATTTTAACCATCTGCATACATGGCTGTATCCCCAGACATTCACATGGTGAATGAATTACTTGAGAATTATTCAAAGCACCTAGTATAATGTTGGACACATTGTAGACACACAGTTTATTCATTCGATCAACATTTATCTATTCATTTATTAGTGAGGCAGACTTCCATGGACTCAGAGCTGGCCTGTTTCAATTTAAATCCTGGCTCCACCACTTACTAGCTGTGCAAACTTTGGCAAGTTCTCTCATCTATAATAGGGAGACACTGTAATAATATTGCCTGACTCGTGGGGTTTATTTTGTGAGCATGATATGAGCTTAGATGTTTTAAACACTTATAATAATGTCTAAGTAATAGTATCAGCTTAATAAATGTTAGATATTTTTATTTATTAATATATTATTTATAACTGATAGGTTGCAACATTTTTCATCATCCTGTTTACCTCAATCTGAACTGTGTATAGAGGATTTTAAAGTTTTGCTTCACTGTGTGACAAAACAGTGACTGTTTGAACACAGTGTGATAAAAGAGGGCTGTGAGCTGCAAGCTCATATTTTCTGTCAAATGCCTGCAGCTCAGAAACATCAAGAGTTCAGATTTGAGTTTCAGCAAAGCAACAGAGAATGGAAATTCCAAATTATTTATCTGTAACTTCTATTTAAAAAAAAAAAAAAAAACACTATGAGAGCCAATTGGCTTGCTTCAGCTAAGCTATATCTCTTCGTAACTACCAAAAGCATCTAGTACCATCTTACTATACAAAAGTTAGAGATCACTTCAATTAATGTTCTATTCAATGAGCACAGTCACTTAGAAAAGCTCTGTCAAACTGATCCATGGAAGATTTCATTTCCATCTCTAGGCCTTTACATCTCCCTCTTCTATCAAAAATAAATTAAAAAGAAAAAAGAGAGACTTTACTCCTGTTGTAACTTTTTTTGTTGTTTTTCTTTTCTTTCTTTGTTTTTTTTTTTTTTTTTTTTTTTTTGAAACACAGTCTCTCTTTATTACCCAGACTGCAGTGCAGTGGCGCTATCTCGGCTCACTGCAAGCTCCACCTCCCAGGTTCATACCATTCTCCTGCCTCAACCTCCCAAGTAGCTGGGACTACAGGAGCCCGCCACCACATCTGGCTAAATTTTTGTAATTTTAGTAGAGATGGGGTTTCACTGTATTAGCCAGGATGGTCTTGATCTGACCTCGTGATCCTCCTGCCTCGGCCTCCCAATGTGCTGGGATTACAGGTGTGAGCCAGCATGACCGGCCTCCTGTTATAACATTTTTTAAAACACTGTAAAATCCACCTGAAGTTTTTATAATGCATTTGAAAAAAACTCATATATTTTCTTGATTATGAACCTGCCATTCCTACTAAAATCTTGGAAGGCTTTTTAAAGCCAAAAATATTCTACATTATTCAGTGGCACTTTTAAAATAAATGTAGTTTTTGAAACTGCAATGATAAAATATTTTATTTATAGAGAAACGAATGCATAAGTGGATTATCAGCAAAACAATGTTAAACTGTGAATTCATTAATGAATATGTTTTAGTTACAACTCTAATGTACCATATTTTTAAGATTCATATCACTATTGTAGGTGGAAAATTTTCAGGTTTGTATAAAACCTTCTGATTTTCTGTATATTATTATCATAATTCAGTACTTGAATTTTCTCTTGGACATGTTTTGCTTATTTGTTTCCATTCTTTTATTCTCAATAATATAGGTCCAAAGGGGAAAATAACATAGCAATGAATATAGTTTTCACTTGGCTCATGGATTTATTTTTATTTTAGCTAGTTCTTCTGAAATTTATATTGACTACAGTTGCTAAATAACATTGTAATTGATCTTCTGAGAGCGAGAAACACAGTTTATTTAAATTTTTTTAAAGTTTTCCCGTTCCAATACATTATTTATAAACAATACTCATATTTTCTACTCATTCTTTAGGAAATATGTATTTCATGTACTCTAAGAGACTATTAATTACAAGATGCACCATTATTTTATATAGCACTAAGAAAGAATGTTGCAAAACAATTTCAAAAATGGTTTCATATGATTTGAATTTCTATTTTGTATTAAAAGATTATTTACTTATTTAGACAGATTTAATTTTGTCACCATTGTGCACACAAAAAAACAAAAATAAGAGCAAAATAAATTAGTTAATGAATTTCTCAAATTTCTAAATCTGTTCTCAATGCTCAGATTTGATAACGCTCTTTTTTTCACATACCATTTCTGCAAATATTGCTTTACCGTTGCCTCCAAAATCTTCTAAATTGCTTGACTCTCATTCTGCTAGTTTTGATGGTAAAGCCAATATTAGAAGGTTTCAGATGACAACCCAGATGCAGATCCCTTATTTAAGTCACCTTTGAGTGATTTGTTGACTGGAACACCAATAGGAATAATAACTGTGTTGAGTGTACACTGAGCAAATGACAACAGGGCCTGGCAGACAGTGATAGTAAGATACCACAGATTTTAAGAAAAATCCCCATTTCAGAGATGTAAAAAACGTGAAAAAAAAATATTGTGAAAGAATGTATTCAGTCGAGTGTTTAATCCATCACTGAACTATCAGTCTCCATGGCATTTTCCTTAGCTTCCATGATAGGATCCCACATCACTCAGTGCTGTCAGTTCTAACAGTCTTCCTTCCATGTACAGTTAGGAATGCAGAGTGAAGAGTTACTGACAAAATTCATCACTTCTGGCTATAAATTCAAATGATCCAGAAACTAACAAGACTAGTGACTCCACACAGTAGGTTTTGTTTCTCACAATACTTTCTTGATGATAAGGTGCAGATACTTAGGTCATCATCAAGTGTTAGTATTTGTGGGATACTACATACTGAAACTCAGATCGAGGTGAAAACCAGGCCAACGGAAGTGGAGTAACTGCAAGGATGACATTACACAGTGATCACAGATGTGAGCCCTGGGATCAGATAGCCATACTGGAATCCTGGCTTCACCACTTATTAACTCTGTGACAATGAGCATGTTTATTTTTTTCTCTATGCCTTAGTTTCTTCAAAGGTTTTCATAGTTTAAATTTCTAGGGAATGATTCTTATTGGCCTAACTCACCTTTTCATGCTAAACAGTGTCATTGGCCTCAGTCCAATGAGCTACCCTTGAATCAGGTACACATTCCTCCTTAAATTTGCTGTGACTATGCTGTAGGGGGTGGTCACACAATGTGCATGAGCTCGTTTCCACCTTCAGAGCCGTGAGAACAATTTTACTGAAAAGGAGCTATCAATGGGCACACACTGGATTTGATACTTTGAGTACATCTCCCACCCACCACCTTTAGGATCAAGGGTTAGATCCATCTCTCCTCAGAGAAAACAAAGTGACAGACTGGATTAAGAAAATGTGGCACATATACACCATGGAATACTATGCAGCCATAAAAAAGGATGAGTTTGCGTCCTTTGTAGGGACATGGATGCAGCTGGAAACCATCATTCTTAGCAAATTATCACAAGAAGAGAAAACCAAACACCGCATGTTCTCACTCATAGGTGGGAACTGAACAATGAGCTCACTTGGACTCGGGAAGGGGAACATCACACACTGGGGCCTATCATGGGGAGGGGGGAGGGGGGAGGGATTGCATTGGGGAGTTATACCTGATATAAATGATGAATTGATGGGTGCTGACGAGTTGATGGGTGCAGCACACCAACATGGCACATGTATACATATGTAACCTGCACGTTATGCACATGTACCCTAGAACTTAAAGTATAATAAAAAAAAAAAAAAAAAGAAAACAAAGTTTTTGTTTGTTTTAATTTGATTTGATTTTACTTTCCAGGAAACATGTGCAGAACATGCAGGTTTGTTACATAGGTAAACGTGTGCCATGGTGGTTTACTGCACCCATCAACCCATCATCTAGGTATTAAGCCCCTCATGCATTAGCTGTTTGTCCTTATGCTCTCCCTGCCCCACTGACAAGCCCCGATGTGTGGTTCCCCTCCCTGTGTCCATGTGTACTCATTGTCCAGCTCCCACTTACGAGTGAGAACATGCAGTGAAAAACAAAGCTTGAAAAACAAAACAAAAAAAAGATATAGAGATGTTAAACCAGTTGGGCCAGCTTGAAAATAAATCTAGAAAAATAAAATGACACTTTTTGACACAGGATGTTATTATGATTTTTAAACAATGAAAATTAGGGTTAGATGGGAAAACAGCTGAATTCTTAATATAATATAATATAAAGTCTCCTTCCACCTTTAAGAAAGATGGCTCCTGAGCTTTTGCTCAGCTTGAAGAGACAGGGTTGGTGGGGAACGAACACTGAAGAATTTAGCAAACTAAATTGCCTTACATAAGAAAAAGACAAGAAAGAATTCTCATTAACAATATGAAATTTGCAAGTTGGTAAGTCAGTTTTCCAACCTCTAGAAGTAGGATTAACTAGCTACTTAAACAGTTTAACCTCTGGTTTTTTAACAGAAACATTTTCCTTTTAAGCTATTTGTTCATTTTGAGAAACTTACAGCTGCATCTCTCTGCACTTATCCTACTGAGCCCAAATTTCCTAATTCCTGGTCCTATTTGCTACTTCTTCTTCATGCTTTCCCACCTGCTTCCTGGAAATCAGAGTCATGTTCCCAATTACCTAACTATGTCAAGAAGATAACGATGAGTTGTAATTTACCACTATTGGTTTCAGGAGATGCCATTGTGGGGCCATATTTGAGTTTCCATAATGGGAGGGTCAGCAAGCAGAAATTCATGGGCTGTTTTAATGGTGTGAATTGGTATCTTATTCTCCTGTTCTCCAACTCCACACAAAGCATAAAGCTCACTAAATTTTCATTACTTACATCAAGTCTTTAGTACATGATTAGTGAGACCTAACTGAAAATGATTGTTGTTCTCCCATTAGGGAAAAACAATAATCAAAGAAAGAAAAGAAAAAGTTAAGACCAAGGAGAGGTTATAAGAGAAAATGGAGACTGGAGCATTTTGATCAGAGCAAGAGAGAGGCAGACAGGAGAGAGGGATATGAGAAGGAAAGCCAATAGGGCTTCGGAAGCTGTGGAAAAGTTCTGAAGAAGGAAGAGAGAAGACATATAGCACTATAGAGCCAGAAACCATGGGGAACAGAGACATTTAAAGGGAATTCTTAGGAAAGACAGCTGGTGAGCATACAATATTTCCTTCTGCTTACATTCTTCCAAAGACACCTTCAGCATAACACCTCTACACACCTCTTCAATGTTTGTATTGTGGGATTTGTGACAACGGGTAAGAATGTTTGTTCTATTCTTAAAGTAAACTTAAGAAGGCCCAGTTATATTCAATTTGCAAAAGCAGTATGAGAAATATTTCCTGGAAGGCACACACTTTAAAAAATTCTCCCTACACCTCTGAGGAAATTTTTGTGACTTGTTAAATGGATAAAATCTGGAGGCAACTAGGTCTCTTTTGGGAAAAAGGGAAGAAGAATCCAGACACCTGTGTGTTTTAAGTTAGCCAGACTGCTGTGCTTCCAGTTGTTCCAAGGTCTGAAAAACAACCTTTCATCAGTAGTCCTTTCTTTGAAACTACCGCCGTGTAAGTCAGCTCTCCTCCATAGTGACAGCGCTGTACAATCTCTTGCTTCCCTCTTACTTCCCTCAAGAGAAATTATGTTTGAACTAGAGAGAAGATACACCTCAAGCCTGACATTCAAACATCTGCAAACTTGTGGAAGATTTTGATATGCTGCTAGACTTTACTTAACTGCCTAAGGATCTTTGGATTTGGAAAGAATTTAAATGAAAGTTTTGACAGTGGTTCATTTTTTTTTCCAAAAACATTTCAGAGTAGGTGTTATAGGTCAGATTCCCTGGGAACCTGCTTTCAATCAGAGGTAGTTTACTAGGAAATGTTCTCCATGTAAGAAACTGAAGGAAGCAGATGTACAGAAGGGGAGATGCTTGCTGAACTGATATGCCATGACAACAGGCTTTAGCTGATCCTACAGTGTCCTTCGGAGATGAACTAAATCAAGACCAGCATCCACCACTCATTGCGTGAAGGCTATTCCTGGGTAAGGGGGCTTAACCCTCAGCAAGGCAGCTGCTTTTGGTCAAGGGCAATTTCTTTAGAGTGACTCCTTGACTGTGAGCAATCAGCAGGCAGCACTTCTAGAAGCTGAGGGAAGAGGCTGAAATCCTTATTCTTGAGAGCCACAGGGCATAGGAAGAAGTGAATAAGGCCCTCAGTTATGGATTCTACCTATACCCACAGCAGATCAAGGGAAATTTGAATGGAATAAAATCACTACATTCTGCCCTCTGCCTCAAAATATACTCTAACACCTTCCATAATATCTCCCAGATTCTTTTTAATAATTATTCCAAGAGTTAGTTTCAATATGGGACTTTTCTGCTTTAGAAGACTTTTTTTAGTAATATTTTTTCGACCTTCTCCTGTATGTGATTTAATTTTGCATGCTATTGTTATAAAATACAATACTTAAATAGAGATGGAAGTAATGCTTTGTCTAAAAATCATGATGCTCTTACAGCATAGTGGACTATCTTACTATGTAATCTGAGAAATCTATATTAATTTGTAGATCTAGAGATAGGTATAATTAAAGTCCTATTAAGAAGAATAATTATAAAGGGACAGAGGGAAGTTGTCATAGCAACCAAAGTCCTGATTTTCCTCATTTTATACCACAAAACTATAAACTATTTTTCATGTCTCATATTTTTTCATTTTTCATAACTTATTGGTGTACAGGTGGTATTTGGTTACATGAGTAAGTTCCTTAGTGGTGATTTGTGACATTTTGATGCACCCATCACCCAGGCAGTATACTTTGCACCATATTTGTAGTCTTCTATCTCTCACCCCTCTCCCACTTTTCCCAAGTCCCCAAAGTTCGTTGAATCATTCTTATGCCTTTACGTCCTCATAGCTTAGCTCCCACGTATCAGTGAGAACATACAATGTTTGATTTTCCATTCATGAGTTACTTCACTTAGAATCATAGTCTCCAATCTCATCCAGGTTGCTGCAAGTGCCATTAACCCATTCCTTTTCGTGGCTGAGTAGTATTCCATCATATAAATATACCACAGTTTCTTTATCCACTTGTTGATTGATGGGCATTTGGGTTGGTTCCATGATTTTGCAATTGCAAATTGTGCTGCTATAAACATGCTTGTGCAACTATCTTTTTCATATAATGACTTCTTTTCCTCTGGAAAGGTACCCAGTAACGAGATTGCTGGATCAAATTCTAGTTCTAACAAAAGTATAAACTTTAATGATACCTTCATATCTTTTCTACATTGTATTTTAACCAGTGGCCATTTTACATATTTGCTAAATATGTAGCTGCATCATTCATTCTTGATATTTAGCTTCTGAATTACATTTTAAAGTTTTTTTTTTTTTTTTTTGAAAATCTGGCATTAGGAAATTAAACCTTTTCTGCAAGATCCAGTTTTCCCCAGAATAAAAGTTTTAAAGATATTTTTATTTTTATAATTTAAAATAATTCAGGTTTGCAATATATTGAGAATGTAGAAATATAGGGGGAAAGTGGATATTCTTCCACAAGGCTAACACTTTTTAATGCATCTTTCCAGCCTCTTCTCTGCAAAAGATTTTTTAAAGAAAAATTGGACACTTTATATGCTGTCTCATAATTTGTGTTTTTACCTAACACTCCCATGTATTTCCAGGTTTATAGATGGCTACCTTTTGGATAATTTTTATAACATCATTTTATAGATCATTATAATTAAGAGGTCTCTCTGTTGGATAATTTCTGGTACTTCTAATATTGTAAATAATGTTACTACAAACATCCTTATATTAAATTGCTTTTATTTCCATTTAAGATTAATTTTTTTTGAGAATTCCTAGAAGAAAAATGACCCTTTCTAAAGCTTTCGATATGTTCTGTTAGTTTGGTGTCTATAAAGTATCCTAATAATCTAGTCTCCTTCCTAATTGCCCAGTTTCTTGTACACTCACCTTCACTATCTATATTTAGCTAGATTTATAAATGAATGTCTTCTCACTGTTATTTTAATTTTCAGTTCTTTATTTGTGAAATTAAATTTTTTAATTTTAGTTTTTGTTAGGAGGGAGACGAGTTTGTATTTCTTTCTTTGAGAATTGTTTGTGCTGCTATTTACAATAGCAAAGACTTGGAACCAACCCAAATGCCCATCGATGATAGAGTGGATAAAGCAAATGTGGCGCATATACACTATGGAATACTATGCAGCCATAAAAAAAGAATGAATTCATGTCCTTTGCAGGGACATGGATGGAGCTGGAAACCATCATTCTCAGCAAACTAATACAGGAACAGAAACTCAAACACTGCATGTTCTCACTCGTAAGTGGGAGTTGAACAATGAGAACACATAGATATAGGGAGGGAAACATCACACACCAGAGCCTGTCAGGGGTGGGAGGCAAGGGGAGGGAGAGCATTAGGACACATACCTAATGCATGCGGTGCTTAAAACCACCATAGCGCAGGTATACCTATGTAACAAACCTATGCATTCTGCACATGTATCCCAGAACTTAAAGTAAAATTAAAAAAAAAAAAAAGAAAATTGCTTGTGCTGGACTTCCTTTTAGAAGATAATTTAATTTTCTATTCAATAATATTTTTCTTGATAATTTAATTTTCTATTCAATAATATTTTTCTTGATAATTTAATTTTCTATTCAATAATATTTTTCTTGGTATATTTCAGGATGCTGAATTCCACTTTAACAAACTAAATGACTGTGCCTCTAAAATTAAGCACTATGTTTCCTTTCAGTAAGATGACTTGTGTCTTCCATTTACTGGCAAATAGATTCAAAAGAAAATCATAAATACTTCTTCAGTACTGATTTAATTGTTTAATGGTGCTTAAATGTTATTAGTAGAGTAGACCAGTAGAAGGAACCTTGGATCAGGCTAAATCTGTGTAGGACCAATCACTTAGTCCTGGGGAAGCCGCACTCCAGTTACTTCTGTAAAATAAAATTGAGTTACTTTTCAGGTTTGTAATAGGAATTGAGAATTTTCTCCCTAAATATCAACAACAGTATTTTGGCACAAAGTAGGTGCCTAATAAATGGAATTATTAGTTAGTATTAGCTCCTTTTGATGTTATTTTATATTAATATGTCCTTTATTTTAGTGATTTTTCAAACTACAGGTCTCAAATCATGAGTGGATTGTGAAACTAATGTACACAACTTTGAGATACAACTAGAATTTTTTAGTGATAAAGAACAGAGTAGAATTGAATATATCCGAGTATTTCACAGAAGTGTTTTTATGTGAAATTTCTCTTCAGTATATAATATCTAGGCAGACAGAGTGTGTATACTGGATGACAATGTAAAATAACCTCCTACTATGAGTTGTATCCAAAAACTCCTTCAAAAAACAGGATTATGTTAGATACTTATCTCATAGTTTCCAAGTCTCCTGATACTACAGTGGCTAAGACACCTTAGTTCAAATCCCAACTCCATTAATTACTACTGTATGACTTTAACTGTCTGGGTTTTACTGTATAACTTCCTATGACTTAATTTCCTCACCTATGAAATGGGTGATAATTATTAATGGGAATAATATGAAAAAACTACTATATGCTTTAATATGTTTAAACCGCTTAGCAGGTGCTCAATAACTGTTAGCTTATTTTATGAAGACTGAGTAGAAAAAAAGTAGAAGACTTTTTTCTGAATAAGCAAACTGTGTACATAAAAGAATATAAAGTCATCAGGCTGGGAGCCATGGCTCATGCCTGTAATCCCAGAACTTTGGGAGGCAGAAGCAGGCAGACCACTTGAGGTCAGGAGTTTGAGACCAGCCTGGCCAACATGGTGAAACTCCATCTCTACTGAAAATACAAAAATTAGCCAGGTGTGTTGGTGGGTGACTGTAATACTGACTACTCAGGAGGCTGAGGCAGAATTGCTTGAAGCCAAGAGATGGAAGTTGCAGTGAGTAGAGATTGTGCCACTGCACTCCAGCCTGGGCTACAGAGCAATACCCTGTCTCAAAAAATAAAAAATAAAAAATGAAGTCATCACATTAGCCAGGACTGAATAACCAACTAATTTTATCATCCACAAAATGATGCCTCCTGATAAGCATTTTATTTCCATAAATGTGAATTTTCAAGAACCAAGTAACTATTCTTAGGTTTGCTATTTACAAACAGTATTATCTCTCAAGATATGAAGAAATAAAAATAAAACACTAAGCAATCCCTTAGTCTTTCCTTGTCAATATATTAGATCCTCAATTACCCACTACATTTTTGTATTTTATGATTTTTTTTAATTTCACAGTGGTATGCACTAAGTAAAAAGAACTTTGTCTATATTTCTTACAATTTTTTTTATTAAAAAAATAAGAAACAATAGGGATAATATCATTGGCTGGTAAGAGTTAAAAGCTTATAGCTCTTACTTTTTTGACGAACACCTTCCACGGATATTTTATGTCTATAGAGGATTGGTTTGGAAATTATAGAAACATTCTTTGCTTTCTTAAAACAAAAAAGAAGCTGGGTAACTTTAAGAACATTTTCTAAATGTTGGCCCTATTTAGCAAAAGTCTTATTGTTCCCATAGTCTTTTATGTCTTTCAAACTATATGTAGAAATTTTTTATGTACAAGTATAAGCTGGAGTAAAATGAAAACTATTTAACAACTCAAGAAGTGAAGGAGGATCCAGCTATCAGTACACACAAAGCCTAGAAACAACTGTGTAGCCACTTGGAGGTAGCAGCTGAACATCAGTCTGAATGACCAGCAACAATATCCCACCTCTAGAACTGGACAAAAATTATGCAGAAACATAGTTGAGCAATATACCTTTAATGTAATGACGGAGCTATTATACTTAGTTATTTTCATTTAACTCAATCATTTCCTTTAAATTCTACAGTAAGCCATAATTCCTCAAATATCTTCAACTATCCTGTACAGAGATAAGTAATAATGTGTGTCACATTGGTGTTTCTCACAGCAAAGGAACAAATTAATTTTTTGAATACGTACATAATAGTGTGTGTGTGTGTGTGTGTGTGTGTTTGTACAATTTTAGTCTGACTGACTCAATGAAATACAAAAGTTAGGACATCATTAACATCAACAGTTTCACCCAAATTGTATCAACAGAGCAAACAATACTTCAAAGTTTTCCAGGGAGATGGGCTCCTAAACTGAACAAAATCAGATAATCAGGAAAAGCTTCTGGGATGTGACTTGAGTTGGAAACAAAAAGTTTCCACATTTCTGGGAGGCCAAGTGCTATTAGAGATGGATGGATAGATCAATTGAGCAATCAATTGATTGAGCCACTGGTAGTTTGTTCCATTGATCCACTGATCTAAGGAACAAACTAATATGCCAGTGGATCAATGGAACAATGGATCAATGGAACCAACTAATATGGCAGACACTATGCTAAATTTTTTGCGTAAATTATTTCATACTCATACAATCCTTACAGATTTGGTCTGGTTATCCTCATTTTACAAATGAAGAAACTGAAAAACAAGATCTGAGCCGATATCTGTCCAATTCTACCCTTTAGGATTATATTAGTAGCTAGTAATGGAAAATTAAAAACTTAAAAAAGAGAACGAGACCAGGTGTGGTGGCTCACACCTGTAATCCGAATACTTGAGAAGGCTGAGACCAGTAGGATCACATGAGCCCAGGAGCTCAAGGCTGCAGTGAGCTATGATCTCGCCAGTGCTCTCCAGCCTAACAACAGAGCAAGACCCTATCTCATAAAAGAGAAAGAGAGAACTAGTCAATTATAAAATAAAAATTCTTATCTATGTGTAGATGTTAGCCTCAGCCATGATCTCCTGGAAGTAGATCCAAAATCTCTGAATTTTGATTAAGATTTTAATAAAACTCTTATGCATCTGAGATGATTCTATTTTCAATTGTACTTTCACTAAATATGTAAGTATGCATAACTAACTCACACATCATTTGAATTTCTTTTCTTTCCCTTTTTTTTTTTTTTTTTTGAGAGTTTCACTCTTATAGCCCAAGATAGAGTGCAGTGGCACAATCTTGGCTCACTGCAACCTCCACTTCCTGGGTTCAAGCGATTCTCCTGCCTCAGCCTCCCAAATAGCTGGGATTACAGGTGCCCACCACCACACCCAGCTAATTTTTATATTTTAGTAGAGATGAGGTTTCTTCATGTTGGTCAGGCTGGTCTCGAACTCCTGACCTCAAGTGATCTGCCTGCCTCAGCCTCCCAAAGTGCTGGGATTACAGGAGTCAGCCACCACGCCCAGACTAAATTTCAATTTTTAAAAAATTTTGTTTGCTGATTATCTCCATGTCTTTGCAAATTAAAAGGTTTTTATAAGTTCATCTACTTTCCTGTTGAGAACATGAAATGAATCCTGTCCAGGCCTCTTTACTTCTCTATTTCTGCCCCAAATCATGACATTCTTTCCTCAGAAAGTCTGAAATCTTAAGTCGTGCAGGAGAATTACAAAGTCCGGAATATTTTTAGATTGGAGAATATACATTCATTTCTACTCTCTTAGAATACCTTCCTTACATTTGTACCTTCACGTGTTCTAAGAAAAATCTAGGAAGGGCAGGTTTTAGTTCTTCATATTTCTGAAGGTAGATAAATTATGAAGTCAAATGCCTTGTTAAAGTTTAGGTAGCTAGTGAAGAGGATGAGAACTGATATCTTCTGAATTCACAGCTAAGATGTTTTTACTGATTATTAATTATTTTGGCATATTTGGAAGGTAAACAAATACTTTGAACAATTAAATGAATTAATAAAATAAAATATTCTAATTAAATAAGCTAAATAAAGTAAAATAACTAAACTTATAAGTTGTGTTTCATTAGCAGCATCTTGATGTATATAATCAACCATGCCACATTTATAGTGACTTAAAAAAATTACCCAACAAGACAAGAAAATTATTGATCAGAGTATTGTTTACAATAAATGTCAGAAAAGTGACTGAGGTGAAAACTTATCGTCAATAAATAAGATTCAAGAACCAATTACTGTAATACATTCATGACATCTTAGAGTATCAATATGATGAATGATATTACTTATAACCATTTTTAAAGTCACTAGCATTTTGAATGCATGTTATTTATCAACATTTCCAATACAAATATTTTATCTCTTTTTTTCCTTTTAGAAAACACAAAATATTTAAAGTATAGAGCAAGTATTTTGTCAAGAATTGTTTCATACACGTTTTGGTAAGATATGGTTTAAAAGTTAAATCTACACAGCAAATCATTGGCTATATAAATAACTAATAGATTTGACAGTATACGTAGTATTGTTGGAATAGGATACTATTGAGTAACTATGTCTGGTCTTTACCTTCTGGGGAAGAGCTCTTCACTCTCTGTGTTTCCATAAATATTTCATGAACCAACACAAAGCGATATGCTAATAACGGACTATTTACCCAGTGAGCAGGTGCCACCTCTGATGTTGTTTCCTCTCTGAGATGCCTTTGATGTGGGAGCAGTTAAGCCATTTTGAATTGTTCTGTCTTTGCTTCCCTCCCCTCACAGCTTCACCTGAACCTAAAATGGTGAGCGAGAGTCACCATGAGGCCCTGGCAGCCCCACCGGTCACCACTGTCGCGACTGTTCTGCCAAGCAATGCCACAGAGCCAGCCAGTCCTGGAGAAGGAAAGGAAGATGCCTTTTCTAAGCTGAAGGAGAAGTTTATGAATGAGTTGCATAAAATTCCATGTGAGTATTCTATATTAGTACTTGGGTAAAAATAAGTGGTTGAAAAACACCCCATCCATTGGAAAGAAAGCAGAACTCCTTTTAATATACTATAAATTTACATTTAATTTATTATTATGGGAATGATAGTATCCCGATATAAAATGAAATATTCTTGGAAATGGAATATTATTTTTGTCTTTAAATATACTTCATAAATGAAAATCCAATTTATAAAAAATGTCTGCAGCTTATATTTAATATAGGTAGGTTCTTTTCTTCGATGTCTGTTTCTCTCAAGATACTAATGTTTATGGGTTCTGTTGTATTTATTTTGGATTTGCATTTATGAAATTATTTCATTGCAAAGACTGTTTCTGAACAATAGTTAAGGTTTGCTTTCTCAACATCGCAAGTTTGATTTTGTGTCACTCATTTGTCATCATTTAAAAATCTTATTGTTATTTTTTAAAGTTTCTTTATTGTCATTTAAAAAAAACTGGACCTAAGTTTATTTGGATAAGTATAGTACTAAGTCTAATCAGTGACATTTAATTTTTTAATTTTATTTTTACATTGACAGATAAAATCATACTGTTGTACAACATGGTAGCTATCACTAATAATATATCTATGATGTATTCCAGAAAAATATTAAGAGAATGAATATAAAGTGTTCTCACCACAAAAATAACTATGTGAGATTATGCATATGTCAATTAACAGGATTCAGTTATTCCACAAGGTATCAAAATATGTTGCAGACAGTAAACATCATGTTGTACAAAAGATCTCTCAAACTCATTTCTCCTCTCTAACTGAAATGTATTCTTAGACCAACATCTCTCCCCAGTTGCCACCTCCCCTCAATCACCACAGCCACTGGTAACCACCATTCTACTCTCCACTTCTATGAGATCAACTTTTTTAGATTTCACATATGAGTGAGATCATGTAGTATTTGTGTTTCTGTGCCTGGATTATTTCACTTAACAAGGTTCACCAGGCTCATTCATGTTGTCATGAATGCCAGGATTTCCTTTTTTATAGCTGAATGGTATCTCTCAAATGGATGTTCCACAATCCATTCATCCACTGATAGACACTTGGGTTGATTCTATATCTTGGCTATTGTGAAAAATGCTGCAACAAACATGGGAGTGCAGATATCTGTTTGTCACATTGATTTCATTTCTTTGGATACATACTTGGTAGTAAGATTGCTGGATCATATGGTAGTTCTAGTTTTAATTTTTAAAGAAACCTCCATACTATTTTCCACAGTGGTTGTACTAATTTACATCCCCACCAACAGTATGCAGGGGTTCCCTTTTCTCCATATCCTTGCCAACACTTATATTTGATTTTTTGATACCAGCCATTCTAACAGGGTTGAGTTGATATTTCATTGTGACTTTAATTTGCATTGCCTTAATAATTAGTGGTATGGAGCATTTTTTTCATATTTCTGTTGACCATTTAAATGTCTTCTTTTGAGAAATGTCTAGTCAGGTCGTTTGTCCTTCTTTTGATTGGGTTATTTGTTTTCTTGCTGTTTGAGGTCCTTATATATTTTGGATATTAACCCCTTATCAGGTGTATAGTTTGCAAATATTTTTTCCCCTTCTGTAGATTGTCCCTTTATTTTGTTGATTGTTTCCGCTCCTGTGCAGAAGCTATTGAGTTTGATATAATCCCATTCATCTGTTTGCTTTTATTAACGATACTTTTTGGGTCATATCCAAAAAGTTGTTGCCAAGACCATATCATAGAGCTTTTATCCTGTGTTTTATTCTAGATTCATAATTTTGAATCCTATATTTAAATCTTTAATTCATTTTAGTTGATTTTTGTATATGTTGTGAGATATAGTTTCATTCTTATGCATGTGGATATCCAGTTTTCCCAACACCATTTACTAAAGAGACTGCTCTTTCTCTATTGTGGGTTTTTTGCTCTTTTGTTGAAAGTGAGTTGGCAGTAAATGTGTAGATTTCTTTCTGAGTTCTCTATTCTGTTTCACTGTCTATGTGTCTGTTTTCATGCTTGTACCATGCTGTTCTGGTTACTATAGCTCTATAGTATAAAACTATAACCCTGTAGTATATTTTGAATTCAGTTAGAGTGATACCTCCAGAAATGTTATTTTTGCTCAAGATTACTTTGGCTATTTAGGGATTTGTGTGGTTCCATATAAATTTTAAGATTGTTTTTTCTATTTCTGTGAAGAATGTAATTGATATTTTGTAGTACCTTTGTCTGGCATTGCTATCAGGACTTTGCTGGCTTTGTAAAATGAGTTTGGAAGTATTCCTTCTTCCATTTTTGGAAGAGTTGGGGAAGAAATGGTATTAGTTCTTCAAGTGTTTCATAGAGATTAGCAGTGAAGATATAAGGTCTTCACTTATGGGAGACTTTTTACTACTGATTCAATCCTTTTGCTCATTACTGATCTATTAAGATATTATATTTCTTCATAATTCAATCTTGATAGGTTGTATGTATCAGTGAATGTATCCATGTTTTCTTGGTTATCCAATTTGTTGGTATATAATTGTTCATAAGAGTCCCATGAGCCTTTGTATTTCTATTGTATCATTGCAATATCTCCTTTTTTGTTTCTAATTTATTTGAGTGTTCTCTCTTTTTTCTCTTAGTCTTGCTAAAGATTTGTCAATTTTGTTTAACTTTTCAAAAACCCAGTTTTGTTTATCTCAGTTTTGTTGATCTTTTCTGTTGTTTCTGTAGTCTCTATTTCATTTCTTTCTGCTCTGATCTTCATTGTTTCCTTCTTTTACTAAATTTGAGCTTAGTTTGTCTTTGTTTTTCTAATTTCTTGAGGTTCAACATTAGGCTATTTATATAAGATTTTTCTTCTTTTTGTGAAATAGACATTTATTTCTGTAAAATTCCCTCTTAGAATTGCTTTTGCTGTATACCATAGGTTTTGCTATATTGTGTTTCTTTTCCATTTGTCTAAAGAAATATTTTTTGTCTCCAGAAAGGTTTGTTTCCTTTTTAATTTCTTCAGTGACCCATTATTTATTCAAGAGTATGTTGTTTAATTTCCATTATTTGTGCATTTTTCCTAAAGTCCCTTCTGTTTTTGATTTCTAGTTTTATATCACTGTGATCAGAAAAAATAATAACTTAATATGGTTTTAATCTTCTTAAATTTATTAAGACTTGTTTTGTGGCCTTACATATGATCTGTTCTGGGGAATATTTCATGTGCAGTTGAGAAGAATGTATATTCTGTAGCTGTTGGACAGAATAATCTGTATATGTCTGTTGGGTTGATTAGATGCAGATTGTAGTTTAGGTGATATTTCCCTACTGATTTCCTGTCTGGATGATCTGTCCATTGCTGAAAATGGGGTATTAAGTCACTGTTATTGTACTACAGTTGATCTCTCCCTTCAGGTCTATTAATATTTGCTTTATACATTTAGGTGCTCCAATGTTAGGTGCATATATGTTTGCAGTTATTATATTCTCTTGCTGAATTTTGACCATTTTATAATCATTATATATCATTATATAATCATTATATATATTTTATGATCATTTTATATCATTATATAATTATCTTTATTTCTTTTTACAACTTTCGCCTTTTATTGTATTTGATCTGACACACATATAGTTATTCATGCTCTGTTTTGGTTTTCATTTGCATTAGATATCTTTTTTCATTCCTTTATTCTGTATGTCCTTACAGGTGAAGTGTAGGCAACATTTAGTTGAATCTTTTTAAAATCCATTCAGTCACTCTATGCCTTTTGATTGGAGAATTTAACCTACTTACATTTAAAGTAATTATCAATAGTTACTACTGCCATATTATTAATTGTTTTCTAGTTATTTTGTACATTGTTTATTCCTCTCTTTTCTCTCATACTGTCTTCCCTTGTCAGGAAGGGAATGATTTTTCTCTAGTGGTATGTCTGATTTCTTGCTTTTCATTTTTTGTATATCAACTAGAGGTTTCTTCTATGTGGTTACCATGAGATTTTCAAAACACATCTATAGTTATAGCAGGTTATTTTAAGCTGATAACAAATCGACTTTGATCATGAAAAAACCTCTACAATTTTACTCCTCTACTGTCCATATTTTGAATTTTTGATGTCAAAATTTACATATTTTATATTACATATTCCTTTAAAAATTATTGCAGCTATTACTATTTTTAATCACTTTGTTTTTTGGCCTTCATACTACAGTTATAAGTAATTGACACACCAGGATTACAGTGTAATAGTATTCTGCATTTGGCTGTGTACTTACTTTTACCAGCAAGTTTTATACTTTTAAACGTTTTTGTGTTAATCATTAGCAAATTTTTTTTCAACTTGAAGAATTCCCCTTAGTATTTTTATAAGACAGGCCTGGTGGTAATGAACTCCCACAAGTTTTGTTTGTCTAGGAAAGCCTTTATCTCTCCTTTATTTCTGAAAGATAGCTTTGCTGGGTACACTATTGTCTGTTGGCAGTTTTTTCTTCAGCATGTTTTATAATATTCCACTCTCTCCTGGCCTATAAAATTTCTGTTGAAAAGTCGGCTGCTGGATGTATTGGAACTCCCTTATATATTATTATATTATATTATATTATATTATATTATATATTATATTCTTTTCTCTTGCTGTTCTCAGGATCCTCTTTTTGGTCTTTGATCCTTGACAATTTGGGTATATGTCTTGGGGTAGTCTTGGGGTAGTCTTATTTGGAATGAATTTAATTGGAGACCTTTGATTTTTGTGTATCTGTATATTTACATCTTTCTCCAGGTTTAAGAAATTTTCCACTACCATTTATTTATTTATTTATTTATTTATTTATTTATTTATTTATTTTCTTTTTCTTCTTCTTTGTCTTTTTTTTGACAGAGTTGTGCTTGTCACCTAGACTGAGGTGCAGTGGCACGATCTTGGCTCACTGCAACCTCCACCTTCTGGGTTCAAGATATTCTTTTGCCTCAGCCTCCTGGGTAGCTAGGATTACAGGTGTCTGCCACCATGCCCAGCTAATTTTTTGTATTTTTAGTAGAGATAGGGTTTCACCATGTTGGCCCAGCTGGTTTTGAACTCCTGACATCAAGTGATCCACCTGCCTTAGCATCCTAAAGTACTGGGATTTCAGGCGTGAGCCACTGCACCTGGCATACTTTAAATAAGCTCCCCACTCTTTATCTCTGCCTTCTTTTTTGTCTCCTATGGCTTGATTGTTTGCTTTGTTGATGCTGTCCCATAAATCCCATGAGCTTTCTTCATTTCTTCTCATTCTTTTTTCTTCTCTATTTTTAAATAGCCTGTCTTCAAAATTAAAGATTATTTCTTCTGTTTGACCAGTTCTGCTGTTAATACCCTCTATTGCATTTTTTTCTTTCATTATATTTTTCTCAACTGCACTTTTCATTTCATTCATTGTATTTTTTAGCTTCAAGAATACTTTTTTATTATTTAAACCCCTATTAAATGTCTTATTCTGGGGTCATATTATTTTCTCATTTTGTTTTCTTGAAGTTCACTGAGCTTCCTTAGTTATTTGGAATTATTTGTCAGGCATTTTATACCTCTCCATTGATTTATGGTCAGTGACTTGCACCTTATTTTTTTCCTTTGGTGATATGTTTGCCTGACTCCTTGATCTTTATGATCATGTATCAATGTCTGTGCATTTGAAAAAATAGGCACTTACTTCAGTCTTCAGAGTCTTCATAGACAGGCTTTGTCTGGGAAAGTCCTGCAGCAGGGTGTAGTGCTAGAGTGCATCAGAAGCCCAGGGCAGTTGCAGCCAGCATGGCATTGCCAGAACCTGGGGCCCACTGTGGCAGGTGAAGCACTGGAGTGGGCAAGAAGCCTGGGGCAGATGCAAATGGAAGGACACTAAGGTACTCTAGCAGCCTGATGCAGCTGAAGTCAGTGCAGTGCTGCCAGAAGCCTAGGGCCCACTATAGCAGGTATGGCACTGGGGCAGACCAAAGCCTGGGACAGCTGTGGCCAGCATGGCACTTTCAGAATCTCAGGGTAATTATGGCCATAAGAGTGCTGCCAGAAGCCTGAGGTCCACAATAGCAAACACAGTACTGGGACAGCTGAAGCCAAGGACCACTAATGCTGCCTGCTGCTGAGGGCAACCTGAAGCCCAAGAACACTGATACAAACCCAGTGGTGGTACATACCAGATATCGAGTTTGCCATACAAGCCTGAAGCCTGGGGCTGTGTGGTCCCTCCTGGCACCAAGGCAAGTTTAGAGGCTCAGTCACCGGTATAGGTCTTGAATTTAAGGCCATGTGGGTCTGCCTGGTACTGAGTTTTACTGCGCAGGTGCAATGCTAGGGTCCAAGGCAAAGTCCTGTGCTCACTTCCCTCTCTTTCCCCCAAGTCGACAGTATCTCTTTCTGCACCTGTGCTGCCTGAGGCTAGGGAAAGGGTGATGCAGGTGTTGTAGAACTGTCCTTCCTATCTCTCCAATGCATTTTTTCTTATTATTATGCTACCACCAGCTACTGTGAGCTTTCATGTGGTTTCCTTAGCTCTTGTGAAGTTATTTTCATGCATGGATAGTTGTTCAAATTTATGATTTTGTGGCGGATAGTATCTGGAGTCCTACTCCTCCATCTTGCTCTGCCTCAGTTCCAGTTGCATTTAATTTGAATCTTAAACTACAACTTAGTCTTTTTTCTTCAAGTATGAACACTTACTATGTATAGTCACTTTCCCGAATGCTGAGAACAAATATTTAGCACTCACAGAGCTTATATTCTAGTGGAGAAAAGAAGTTAGAAATTAATAAAGAGGAAAATATATAGTAATAAATGATGTAAGGAAAAATATAAGAGCGTAAATGTAATTGGGAAGGGGAAAAGCGTAAAAAGTTGTTATTTTGGGGATGACCAGGGCTGGTTTCCTTCATAAGGAGACCTGAAGGAAGTGGAGGAGAAGATATCACAAAATCTGGCAAATAGGGCAAAGGCCTTTAGGCAAGAATATACCTGGAAGAGCAAGAAGCCCAGTGTGCCTTAAGTAGATTGAACGAGGTAGAGACTGGCAGAAGATGAATTTGAATGTAGCAGAAGCCATGTCATGTGGGGTCTTGTCAATTGTTCTAAAGAACTTAGATTTTACACTGGGTGAAATAAAATGCCGTTTTGAGCAAAAGTGTCCCATGATCTGACTTTGGTGGGTTTTTTTGTTTTATTTTATTTATTATTATTATTATTATTCGAGACAGAGTTTCACTCTTGTTGCTTAGGCTGGAATGCAATGGTACTATCTGAGTTCACTGCAACCTCCATCTCCTGGGTTCAAGCGATTCTTCTACCTCAGCCTCCCAAGTAGCTGGGATTACAGGCATGCACCACCACGCCCGGCTAACTTTTTGTATTTTGAGTAGAGACGGGTTTTCTCCTTGTTGGTCAGGCTGGTCTCGAACTCCCAACCTCAGGTGATCTGCCTGCCTTGGCCTCCCAAAGTGCTGGGATTACAGGCGTGAACCACTGTGCCAGCCCTGACTTGAGTTTTTTTAAAAGATTATTCCTGCTACAGGGGGAAAAAAAAAGCTGGGGTAGCAGGGGTAGCAGGCTATAGAAAGGCAAGGGCAGAAGAGAAAGCAGGTTGTTGAAATAATCCGGACGAGAGATTTATGACATGTATAAGAGAATTATTCTATAAGGACACTGAAAAAGTAAATGAAGCATACAAGGAATCATCTTCTTATTCCTCTTAATTAGCAACTTGTTAATTTGTCTGTCCACTTTTAAGAAATTCGAATTGATCTAAGACACACACTTAGCACAGTTGTCAGTAATTATCATTCTTAGCAGGAAGACTCATGAGCTAGTAGAGATGAAGATGGTCCAATACATCAAACACTAGAATGGGAAACACAAAATCTCAGTTGTTGTCATTGCTCTACCGCTGAGTTAATGGGCTGATATACAAACTCCAGGTACTTTTGATATAACTTTGAGGTCATAACTACCAGGCATAAACCAAATACATATATTATGGGTACAAACTTTCACTTAAGGAATATTTTCTCAAAATGTTTACATAGGAGAAATGTGTTTTAGAGGAGCAGAGAAAACAATGAACAACATAAATCAAATTCATATCTTGGCTTTTAACAGCATCTTTCTCTCTGGAAGAATAAACAATATGAGACACATAGCAAGGCTCATAACTATAGGATTGAAATGCTCCCCATATACGAGCCTAACTCATTTACCCAGTTCCTTTTGGTCTTTGCCCAATGTTGGCACCTCCCCAACCACACTATTTAAAATTCATCTTACCCCACCTTTGCCAGTATTTCCTGTCCCCCATCCTTGCTTTATTTCCCACCATATTCCTTAGCAATATCTGAAATATCATGTATCTTATTATTTGGTTTTAAACTGTTCTAGCTTCTTCCAAAGTAATGTAAGCTCTATGAAGGCAATATGTTGGGTCTGTTTTATTTAAGGTTATATCCATGCTGATGCCCAGAACATATGAGGCACTAAATAGGTGGATTAATGACTACCAATTTAACTTGTATCCTGAGCCACTCCTCTTAGACTTTGAGGCCTTAATATGCTGACAAATTTAAGCATCTTACTAAATCATACATTTTAAATTTCCAGCACTTATGAAAGCATCATTTTAATGCTTGACTATGTCATAAACATAGAAAATGCAATTGTTTCTATCTTTGGTCACAACTCCTCTATCTTTTACCCTTTCTCACTCAGAGCCAGCTATTACTTTATTTTTTCCTCCCTATTCATTAGTAGAAAAGCAATCAGCTGGAAAAAAATTATTTATGAAACTCTCCTTTCTTTTGTTTCTCTTGGGTAATCTCATCTCTTTCCTTCCCAAACCATTGTCTTCGTCCTCTGTCCCTTTATTGGGCACTGGAAATCAGACCAGATAAACAATCTGCTTGTCCATAGAGATTTGCCTTTGACCAGCAACCTAAAATAATAGAATATCAAAGAATCTGAGTACCACCCTTAAAAAATATTATGTTGCTAGCACTCTCCTTGATTTAATAGGAAGAAAAAAGTAAGATAACTAAAATCATAAAGTGGTATGGTAAATCAAGGTTAGAAAACACTGCATCATAAATAAAAGCCATGCCATTTATTAAAAGTGTTTAATAGTATGTATTTTACACTTTCATTTTAATCCATCATAATTTTTCCTGCCTGTGTAATTGACATTTCTAATAGGATTTATATGCAGAAAGCAATAATAAGCAAAAATAAAACACATCCTTAAAATCAAATTCCTTCAAGAGCGTATGTTATATAAAGGTTATCACTTTTGGCTTGGCATAATATACTGTGACGCTAATGACAGGTAGCAAATTAGAATATTAATTGATTTCAGTTTCTGAACTAAATCTTGGCTACCTGGCAGATGCGTTTTTGCAAAATTGACAGCAAACAGCTTTACTCTGTCACTTGAAATTCCCACTTGTAAGAAGAGAGGTGTCACAATGGCAAGGAGTGTGCATGTCATTAGTTGGGTAATCTGCACAGTCCAGCATGAAACATATTCAAACCAAATTGCCTGATGATATCATCCATAATACCACAGGGCTTAAATTTTTTTTTAAAAAAAGGAGAAGGAAATGGTAAATGCTTAGCATTTTTATCTTTCAATTCATTCTTCACACTGTTATCTAAATGAAGCAGACAAGGTTTTTCAGAATGTTTTTTTATTTTGCAACTTTGATTTCAATATGACTAGGGCCATGGTTGGTTTGTAAAGCATGAACTCATGTCATCTGAATAGCTGTGATTAAGGCTTTGATATTCATGAGCTTTTTGAAGTAGAGTGTACCTTTCTTTAAGCACAGAAGAAAGTCAAATAGCCAGAATCTGACTCTTAGTCCAGAATAAGAGCAAGTGGATTAGGAATAGTTGTATAATTTTTGCAGAAATGTTATGGGATAGATAGTTTAATTCAGAAATTAGAAATACAAGCTCTAGACATAGACTACAAGAGTTCAAACCCTAGCTCCTCTGCATACCGGCTCTGTGACCTTGGGCATCTTAATTAATTTTTCTGACTCTCAGTTTCTTCCTATATAAAATGGGGATGAAAATAATACTCCCATCATAGGGTTGTTTGGTAAAGGTGTCAATGCATGTGAAGTGGTTAGCAGAGTGTCTGGCACTGAATAAGCCCTCTATAAATGGTAGCTATTATTAAACTCAAGCTGTCACTTTAACAAGTCTACTTCTATTTTAGAAAAACCCTCTATTCAGGTCAGTCACCCAAATTGAGAAAATTCCGGAAACTTTGCAGCCAAATACATGTGCATTTCATTCTTTAATCCCACTCCAATGATCTCTGTATTAGAGAAGGTAAATTCTCTCTTGGTGTTTCTTATTTCATCCTCTCTCTCTCTCTTTTTTTTTTTTTTTTGGTCCTATCTCCCTCCTTCTTTCTCCGTCCTTCATTCCCTGTAGCCTACCACACGTACTCAAGATTCACATATATGAAAATGCCTAGCAAAATTCCATACATCGTAGGTTCTTAAGGAATATCAGTTTTCTTCCCTTATGCTCTAAAAATTTCTCCCCCTACTTTACCTCTCCCATCAAGCTATCATTCTCTCTCCTTCCTTCACATTTCCACCATACTTATTTAAAAACATAATCTGGACCCTGACATTTGTTTTATCAATTCCCATTACCAACTCAATTCCTTTCACTCTAGTTTCCATCCTTTGCATACTATTAAAATTGTTTTCACTAAAGTCCCCAGATACTTCCCGATGTACAATTATGAGGGTTATTATCAATATTCAGCAGATATTTCTGCGTTATTATCACTTTTGGCCTTCATCTACTGAAAACTCTTGACTTCCAGGACCACTCGCCTTTCTTCCTCTTCTTTCCTTCTCTCCTTATTCTCCTTCACTGACTGGTCCTCCTTTTGTTATGATCTTTTCTTCCAATAGATATTTGAGGTCCTTGTTTTCTGGGGTTTCTCTTTTAGTCCTATTCCATTTTTATTCTACATGCTCTCCTTGGGCAGTTTCATTCACCCAGCCATTCAAATAAAAAAACACCCTATTATTCTTGACTCCTTGACCTATTTCACCACATATTCTGTACCTGCATTCAAGTTATGTGAATTACCTTGAATGCCTCTCAAAACCAGCCAGCACTTCACTACACCAGTGTCTCCCCTCATGACTTTTTGTCTTTCTGAACTCCCCTTCCACAGTAACCCTGATACACTGTTGGGTGTTTTATTTGTTTGTTTTGTTTTGGTTTGGTTTGGTTTTTGCCATTCAAGAGCCAGTTCAAGTGTCACCACTTGGATGAGAAGTTCCCTCATTTCCCAAGGCAGAAATATATGAGTCTTCTCCAACCTTTCAGAGCTCTTCATTCAAATCTCTCACTGTTCTGGTTACCTGGGGTTTTCTGCCTTTCTCGCCGAAATGTAAATTAGCCAAAGGCAGGACCATTTTCTTACACATCTTTGTATCCCCCACATCTTGAAAGTGTCTGACACCAAAGGCATTCATAAAATCCAGATCTTCTCTTCTTGGCACTGTGTTGGATGAGGACCAGCAAAGCTCTCCTTCCAATATATGGGGCAGCCAAAACAGAGAGGAGGAGCTGTTTCCTTTGAGACTGGGTTAATTACTGCTACAAACAACTATTTAGATATCAAATTACAAAAATTAACATTATATCAAACAATGTGGTCCTTATGCCGTGCTCAGAGAAACTGTGATCTAGAAAGCGGTAGTTTTCAAACCTTTTTAGCCAAGGATTGCTTGTTCAAATGCAGTATTACATAGATACTTAAATGTACAAGGTCTTATTTTATTTCATCATCTTCTTTAGTTTATAATTGTAGCTTAATTTTGGCTCAAAATATAGAAAGTGTGCGTGTGTGTGTGTGTGTGCATATACTACTGTGTATGTGTGTTTTAAGAGTTACCATTAAAAACAATCCTATGGCAGAAAGTTCATCTAGAGCAGTAGTTTTTGTTTTTGTTTTGTTTTGTTTTGTTTTGTTTTTTTGAGACAGAGTTTTGCTCTGTCACCCAGGCTGGAGTGCAGTGGCGCAATCCCGGCTTCCTGCAACCTCTGCCTCCCAGGTTCAAGCGATTCTCCGCCTTAGCCTCCCAAGTAACTGGGATTTCAGACACTCACCACCATTTTTTGTATTTTTAGTAGAGATGGGGTTTCATCATGTTGGCCAGGCTGGTCTCAAACTCCTGACCTCGGGTGATCCACCTGCCTCAGCCTCCCAAAGTGCTGGAACTACAGGCGTGAGCCACCGCGCCCAGCAGAGCAGTAGTTCTTAATAGAGATGGCACTGCTCCTACAACGTAGTGTAAATATTTTGGGGTCATTTTCAGTATATTAAAAAATGGGCATGCAGGAAACTCCTGGCATTCAGAGGGCATGGTCATAGGACCCTACACATCCTGCGAAGTGTGGGACAGTTTCACAAAATGAAGAATTATTCTGAATCCCATACAAATCTCAAAAGCCCCATAGGACATACATATAGATGGAAACCCTTTCTGTAATTATCTGAACCTAAAACTATTTTCCATATAAACACAAAGTGTTTTTGCATGGCTCTCATATATGAATACATGGAATAGTCTAGTTTGTATTCTAATGTCCACCTAGCCTTTAATCTCTGATTTTCTTCTGATTTCTAAAAATTCTTCTGATTGTCTTCTCTAAATCTAAACATCCTTTTTAGTATTACATAGTTTCAAGCATTTGCTTATTTCATTGTGTCTTATTGTATAGCTGCATCTGAAGATTTTTGTACCAAAATAGAATTGTTTAAATAAATCACTGTCTTATTTCTCCATTATATTATAGCTGACACATTTTATTAATTTTAAAATTATATATGTAGGTATGTGACATTCTTATTTACACTTAGAAAAAAGGAATATTATAAAACATTTGTTACGAACTGGGGTAATACTGATTTTAAAAAACAATGGGCAATAGGACTCTATCAACATTCTGTATCCAAGGTGGAAAACTAACAAAAGTGCATTCTACTGATGCCACATTTCAGGAAGGTTGTTTATATGTCTCCTTGGATTTTGTTTTATAAACTAGTGTTGAGGGACTTTTATAAACTTCCAAAGCATAGGTAACACAGAGTAACAGTAAGCACACAAAGCCACCAAGTAAATTAAAATCACAACTAAGTTTCTAAACTTTATTCAGCTATATTCCATTAGCATTTCAAAGATATTAAGCAAACACACCTGAGGAAAATTAGGGACTTGAATAAGATTTTGGACCTATATCCAAAATAATTCAGGAATTACCTTGCTGAAATACCATACAAATATACTTTAAAATAGCTTTAACATCTATTTTGTTTTTACCACGTAGTAGATACATTGCAAACTACAGACTACATTTTCACTAAGCAAAGCCTGACTACAAAAGCAAATCTACAGAGACAACAGAATGAGAGAAGCTGGGAGACTGCTGTTTTCTCCTCACTCATGACTATGTAGATCTTTTATTGCATTGCTGGTCTGTCAGGTTTGTGCCAGTTTCTATTAAATTGAGGAAAGAATTTAGAAGTAGAAACCAGAGGGAATTTTTGAGATGTATCATTATATTTTTAGTGCTTGGCTTTATTTTTGTTTGTTTTGATTTTCATTTATAAGAATACTGCAATAAAGGGATTTGTACTTGATATCTTCTGAGTCCACGTGTTTCACCAGCCTGTCTTTTAAGTGAACCTAGGTAACTTTGAAATAAAGATTAAGAAAATATTGGCCCATTGAAAGATTTCCTCACTAAGCAACACTTTCATTGACACTGCTGCCCTGGAGAAATTTCAAAACCACTTGAACCCTCTCCTTTTTTCTATTGTCTTTCAAGCTATTTTCACACATACAAGTTTTCTCTTAAAAAAAAAAAAAGGATAATAGTAGGCAACAAATAATAGAAACATATTTGAACTGATAAATATGCCATTTTCTGAAAGTAGTTTATATCTATCCATAGAAACTCAGAAAAGAGCCAGGATTAAGAGACAATAAGCTATAATTAATTGAGTCATATTGTTCAATGCCTTGAAGGTAACACGTTATTTTAATGTAAAAATGTAAAAATTTTATTATTTAATGTAAAATGTAAAAAAAAATTTTTTTTAAGGATTTGGATCAGATGATTTTAAATCAATTAACTATTGCGGTAGATTTAAAACACTGCTGTTATAATCAAGCAAATATTACTACCTAAATTATTTAGTACACTTAGGTAGCCCAAAAGTGGTAGCAATTTATCCATAATGCTGTCTTAATCACTCAGGGATTCTTAGACAACATTAGCAACTAACCCAGGTTCAGGGGAACATTGTTTGCTATGGTGAGAATCTATGAAATGAGGTCATTTGTAGTATAAGCTACAAAGTTGGTCTTCCCAAATTCAAAATTCTGACTCTGCCATTGCTAGTGTATGATCTTGGACAAATCATATAATTTCTCTGTAAAATAAAGACAGTAATAGTACTTTACCTCTTGGAAGGTGTGAGTAGTAAAGTATTCATGCATATAAAGTGCTTAAAACAATGTCTGGAATATAATGGCCACATTCAAATTCCATAAGCTTCCACTGCATATTTATAGAGCGCCTACTATGTGCAAGGCTGTATATGCCATAGTAAGGAATTAAATCAAAGCACATAATTTTTCTGGACCTCAACAGCATTACAACTCAGAACTTTTCTGCAAGAAGGACTTCTAAATTAAAACGTCTTAGCAGGACAACAATGGCTCTTTATGACCTGGCTCTCGCGTATGCTCCAGCCTCCTCTGCAACTGTTCACCCTCACACAGTTTGCTCCAACACGACAGAACCTCTTAACAGTTACTGAATGTATTATCCATAGTTTTTCTTTCTTCCAGGTCTTTATACAAGTTGTCTCCTCTGCCTGAAATTCCTTGCTTGTCATGGCTTGTCTACCTAGACTCCTTCTAGTTAGCCTTCAGAACTCTACTTTTGTTTAAAGCTTTTCCTGTTTTCTGGTACCAACTTCCTAATCCACTATTCCTCAGCAGTTCTCCCTCCATAACAAGTTTCTACTTTGCATATGCTTATAATTTTTACTTTTATTATTTTGTATTTAGTTGAGGCCAGGGACACACTGTCTTTTCATCTTTGTGTCTCCAGTTCCAGCACAAAATCTGGCTCATAGGTAGGCAGAATTATTACTCTCCTTTAGCTCAAAGGCCCTCATATCAACTTATCAAGAAAGACGTCCAAAGAGCTCTTATGGGAAAAGGGTGAGAGAGGACATAATAATCAAAGGCGACATACACTGTGAAGCTGAATCAAAGGTGGCAACCTTCCAGAGCCATTCTGCCTTGCCCTCGACCGCACTCTACTTCACAATCCATCTTTGCTTTTTCTCTCTCCTTTTACTTCTTTTCTCCCTTTCCACGACCTTTCTCTAACATTATCATCTTTTGTTCCCTTTCGTTCCTCCTTGCTCATGCTGATTTAAAATGTTCATTGTCTATTTTTTTCTCTATCCGTCTCGTGGCAGCCCCATCTAATTCAGAGTCAAGATGCAAGCAGCCACCAAATTGGTCCTCCAGCTAAACAGTATCCTCACCCCCAAGTATGTTTATTCCAAGTGGAGATCAGGTACTCAGTGATAGCTTCAACTTTTTGTTTTAAAAATAATGAATTGTATTGACATATCCAGAAAATAAGATTGGTTCATTTCATATGATGATTGTTATCGAACATAGCCCAGTTTCCTGTGTTTTCACTGAGACAGTTCAAAAGAAAGCTGGATACAGTGGTCTTTCCCCCAGTGGGTACATGCGTGAGGTTTGCTTTGCTGAGTAGCTGTTTACAGGAAACTTGTGTAGATTTCTGTGTTTCGCACTATCAGGCACACAAAGCACCGCAGTTCCTTTTTTCAGCTATATTGTCAATATCACCACAACCATTGATATCATTTGAAGTGGTGCTTCCACATGGCCTTGACAGCCATCTTCTGCCCACACTGATTGGAACTGTTCTGTCACCTCACCTTTCTACAGCTGCTGTCACTCATACACCTTTCTTTTCCAGATCTGCTAATGTGGCTCTAATGCGATTTACCTGGCTGCCTTCCAGGCCCCCATCAGTAGTGAATCTATTTTGCTATTTTGCATTAAGTAGTCTTAAGCACCAGTGCTATTGATGTGAAAGGCAAGGCACTTCCACAAGAGCTTGAATGTAATAATCCTTCTAACAGCTGAGCCCTGCAGAATTTTACTGGTGCTGCAATTACAGGAAAACATATAGGCAGTTTCCCAAGGTCAGCTGTGCTACTGTTATCTTCCATTGGAGATTGATGCCGCCTTGCCTCTAATCTGGATTACTTGATTTGGCCATTCCCTTAGGCAGGGATAGTTGGACCTATATGTACAAGGCACCCCATACAACGTATCTTACTGTTATTGAAAATCCCTTCTCCCTTGGCTTCTGATACTCAATTCTCTTTCCTTCTAACATTCTTTCTTTCTTACCTTCTAACATTCTTTCTTTCTTTCCTTCTAACATCTTTCTTTCCTTCTAACATTCTTTTTCTTTCTCACTGCCTCCTCCAATTGCTTAGAGGTGGGTACTCTCCAAGCCTCTGCCTCTGACATTCTTCTACCTCTATGATTTATTTATAATTTCAGGATTTCCAATACTATCTTTATGTAAATCACACTCAAAACTCAATCCTCAAACTTGATATCTCTGTTGAACACTCCTCTTTTGTTAAATTAACTTTATCGAAGAATGGTTTACATATAATAAGATGAACCCATTGAAAATGTATAGTTCTGTGCTTTTAGTCATATAAAAGCAATGTAATCATCACCCCCAAAAATTGCTTCTACTTCCTTTCTAGCAATTGCTCCCCTACTACCTTTAGTTATGGGCAGTAATTAATCTGCTTTTCTGTTGCTACAAATTAATAATAACTGTTCCAGCATTTAATTAAAATGGAACCATGCACGTATTCTGTATCTGATTTCTTTCACTTAGCACAATGCTTTTGCGATTCATATTGCATGTTTCAGTAGTCCATTTCTTTTTATTGCTGAGTAACATTTCATTGAATGGATATCCATGAGTTGCTCATCCATGTATTTGTTGATAGATATTTAGGTTATTTCTAGTTTGGGGCTTTTTTTTTTTTTTTTTTTTTGGAGATGGAGTCTCGCTCTGTCGTCAGGCTGGAGTGCAGTGGCACAATCTCAGCTCACTGTAACCTCCACCTTCCCGGTTCAAGTGATTCTCCTGCCTCAGCCTCTTGAGTAGCTGGGACTACAGGCACATGTCACCATGCCCAGCTAATTTTTGTGTTTTTAGTAGAGATGGGGTTTCACCTTGTTGGCCAGGATGGTCTCTTTCTTTTGACCTTGTGATCCACCCGCTTCGGCCTCCCAAAGTGCTGGGATTACAGGCATGAGCCACTGCACCCGGCCTAGTTTGGGGCTTTTAAGGATAAAGTTGCAATAAATATTTTTGGGCAACTCTTTAAGAGGACATAGATTTATTTATGTTTTCATTTCTCTTAGGAAGTACCTAGGTATAGAATTACTATGTCTGGTAGTATAGAAGTATATTTGTCTTACTTTATAAAAAAGAACTGCCAATCTGTTTTTTAAAGTGGTTTTATTATTTATATCTCCACAGGTGATGTATGAGAGTTCTAGTTGCTCTACATCCTTGCTAACACTTGGATTTGTCTAGTCTTTTTCATTTTAGTTACTCTAGTAGGTGTATGGAATATATCATTGTGGTTTTAATGTGCAATTCCCTGGTAACTCACAATGGGTTGTAGACCTAAATGTAAAAGTTAAAACTGTAAAACTTCTAGAGGAAAATATAGACAATAATTTCATGACCTTCATAGAGACAAAGATTTTCTTAAGAGGTCACCAGAATCGTTAAGTATAAAAGAAAAACTTGATAAGTTAGAATTTTTCAAGGAGTCAAGATTTCTGCTTTGTAAATATACCATTAAGAAAATACAAAAAACAGCTAGTCACAAAATGGGAGAGAATATTCATTTTATATATATATATATATATATATATATAAAATGAATATATAAAAATATAAATAATGAATATATATAAATATATATAATGACGTAGAAGTCATTTCCATAATATATATGTTTTAAGACGTCTTACAATTCAATACAAATATGAGCATAAGATTTTTAGTAGACACTAAATGAAAGAAGATATGAATGGCTAAGTTCATGTAAACATGTTCCGCATTCTTAGTAAGAAAATATGAAATAACAATGAAATGGATTTCTTTTTTCTTTTTTTGAGACGGACTCTCGCTCTGTTGCCCAGTCTGGAGTGCAGTGGCACGATCTCGGCTCACTGAAAGCTCTGCCTCCTGGGTTCATGCCATTCTCCTGCCTCAGCCTCCCAAGTAGCTGGGACGGCAGGCACCCGCCACCATGATTGGCTATTTTTTGTATTTTTAGCAGAGACGGGGTTTCACTGTGTTAGCCTGGATGGTCTCGATCTCCTGACCTTGTGATCTGCCTGCCTTGGCCTCCCAAAGTGCTGGGATTACAGGCATGAGCCACCGTGCCTGGCCAATGAAATGGATTTTTAAAGCTCTCTTTTAGATTTGTTCATCTATATACCCATTAGCAATTGAAATTCAGTATATCCAGAGCTAAATTCACCTGCTTTTCTTTTTCCCCCAACAAAACAAACACATGCATGTTTCTTGACTCTGAAGCTCAATACCAGAGCTTATATTTAATTACACCCACTTTTGGACCCCCATTGTCCAACTAGTTAGCAAGTCATATTTCCTAATTTTTTGTCCTCTCTCTACTCTGTCTCCACTGTCATTGTTCTGGTTTGAGCCCTCATCTATATTGTAAGAGTCTCTTAGGAGGTGTTCCCACAACAATTTTCCATTTATGGCCAGCCTGTTGTACATAAATCTTTCAGATGATTTTTCTTAGAGCCCAGCTCTGAACATGCAAGTCCCTTGTTCACAAATGTTTAGTACTTCCCCCTTAGGTGGCTTTTCAACTTCTTTATTTGACATTCAAACCTCTCTATAGTTTAACCCCAACCTACCTTTCCAACCTCTCTTTTATGTACTCAATACTTCATGAACTGAAGTAATTACTGTTCTACAGATGCATGCTTCCATTTCCTGTCGTTTTACCTTAGTCCATGATGTTCTCACATCTGAAACGGCATTACACCCATCTCTGCATATTCAAAGCTCCCTGTCCTAAAAGACTAAGACTCAATTCAAATGCTAGCTCTTCTATAAAGCTTCTGCCAAATACCAGCATTACTCATTTAATATACTTTTCATCTTCCACTGAGTGGTATTATTATAAGCTCATATCTTCCTTACTAGATTTTTAAGATAACTGTAGAGGTTGACCCATTCTTACATAGTGCCAACTACATGCTATCTGCCCTACAAGGATAAAACAGTGAACAAATGTTTGTGTCATGGATAAACAGCTTGATGGTGGGATATAAAACAGAATAAGTCATCATTCTTACAATCTGATAAGAGAAATAGGGTATGCATGGAAACAGTAACAACATAAGAATGTGATGCATAATGAAACTTGTGAGAGACATGTAGAGGAGTCATCATAGAGTATTTGGAATTAGGTTAGGGAAGTCCATCAATATCAAGATGAGTTTAGACTTTATTTGATAGTTAAAGAGGCGCCAGGAACCATTCAAGATATTCAGACCCAGAAGTAACATAATTATAGTTTTGTTTTGGGAGTATCAGTCTGGCAGCAGTGTGTGGGTAGAATGGATTGTGATGGGGGAACCTGGAGGGAGAGACAGGCAGGACAGAGGGAATTGAAGGAACAGTAGTGTGAGATAATGAAAGACTAAACTGCTAGCAAAAGTGCAGATGTGACAGACTCTGTGGACATGCTGTTGACAGGCGCTGTGTCTGGGTCTGAAGGTGTGTAGAAAAGAGAAAATGAAATATAATTTCAGAGAAGCTGGTAACCATTCCAGGGTTATGCCCTGTAGGGATTGGAGAATACAAGAAAGAGTTCGGTTTTAGAAATCGAGATTTCTTTGACCACATACAAGTTTAGGTTGCATTAAATAAGAGTGGATATATGTTATTAGTAAGACTAAATAGAAGGGGGAAAAAAAGAGAGAAATCCAGTGATAAATTCCTAAAATACAAAACTCATGGAAGAGTAGAGAAGTTGATGAAGAGATAAATGAGCTGTCAAAGAGTATTAGGTAAAGTAGAACACCAGTGTGTCGTGGAAGCTAAATAGAGAGTTCCAGAGAAACAACAGTCATTTCCATGTGAAAGAATGTTTTTGAAAGTACTGCTTAAAGTTTGGAAGAAACAAAAAATAGGGAGTCTCTGAGCCCACTCCAGCTCCAGAGGCTGCCCATTAAAAATTTTAAATTAAAAAAAGAAACAAAAATGATGAAAGCAGGCAATCTACCCTTATAGTGTTTTCAGTCTAACAGGGCAGAAGGAGCAGACTTCATCCTTATCATCACCATTCCCATCATTTTCCGAGTGCTTAGTAGAGGCCGTCATCTGTATATTGAATTATACTTTTGCTAACCCCATACACTTATGATCCCAATTTTATAGGGGAGTAGAAAGTCTCAAAGATGTTATGCAGAATTCATTTTAGTACAGGGCTTATTGAAGTAAATATTAAAGAGAGATACAAGTGAGCTAAGCTCAAAGGAAATAGAACTGGCATGGGAATGACAGAAAAGGAGTTAATAAAAAGATAACCTCTAGACTGTGCCATGAACCAAAGAAGGATTTGCATAACCAGAGAGTTGGTAAAAAGTCATTCCACACTGAATGAAGTGAGTATCATCAGAGTTTTGTGGTTAACAGTGAGGTTGGTGTAATTGCTTGGTGTGCAATATATTGTATATCCTACAAGTTACTATAGTACGCATTTAGTGGTATGGCTGGAAGAGAAAGCATGTGACTCAATTTTCTAAGAACTTTTAATGCCATCCCAAGCAGGTTTTATGCTGAAAACTCTAACCCTTTGTGGACTTTAAGAAACAAAGTGTGACCCAACTTAATTTTTTTTTCTTTTTGGATCATTAAAGAAATAACTAGACATATAAGCACCCAGGCATGGCAAATGCTTCAGATAGATCACAGAAGATTATGACTGAAAAAAAGGCCAGTAGATTTAGAGCTCTTTGTTGACCTTGGAAAGCCTTATTTCATTAGAGAGCAGCCAACTTGCAGGGTGCAGGATGGGGAGTTAAGAACTGAGGAAACAGAATGAGAATGTGAAAGCAGTGAGCGTGAACTGTTCTCTCCCATAAGAGGACAAGTAGAATTACAGCTCATGCACTTAACAAGATGCAGGGCAATTGGCTATGTGTTGTGGTAGTGAAAAGAAGGAGATGAAAATAAATAGGTTTTCATTACCAAAGACAGAGCTAACTCTCCTGCCTACTTCCAAATGCTACCACATATCCACACCCTTGATGTTATTACTAATCCCTCATATTTTTGCAACAGAAGTTGCTTGTGAACCTGGGACAGAAATGTTGATGGCAATCCAACTGATAATCTTGAATGTGAGAAATCCTTTTGAATATATTCATATGGCTAATTTGCTTTGACTATAAAGTGTTGCTGAGACCTCATTAACATATTTGTGATATTTTCCCTGCTTCTTTGATCAGAGTCTCCCTGTCCTTGGAATTCTCCATAAGCCTCATGCATATAGCACTTGCCAATTTTATTCGTAGGTTCCAGTTATTTGCCTTACGCTTTCAGATTATCCTGTATTCTTTGGTGGCAGAAATTGACGTTTAATATGTATTGCTCCTATAGAGCAGGTACTAAATAATTATTTTTGGTGTGAAATAATTTTAGATACTATGTTTCTCTATTATAAATATGTATAAAAAATTGACTTGTAGAGATACATTAGTTTTCTATTGCTGCATAAAAGTTTACCACAAGCTATTCCTCTGCAGAACTCATAGCCCTAATGTAACTATGAGAAAAATATCAGATAAATCCCAATTTAGAGACATTTTGAAAATACTTGATCAGTACTTCTCAAAACCGTCAAGGTCATCAAGAACAAAGAAAGCCTGAGAAATTGTCACAGCCAAGAGAAGCCAAAGGACACATGACAACTAAATGTAATGTGGTGTCCTGGAACAGAAAAATTCAGAAAATCTGAATAAAGTATGGACTCTAGTTAATAATAATGTATTTATATTGGTCCATCCATTGTAATAAATGTGCCCTATTAATGTAGATGTTAATAATAGGGGAAATTAGGTATGAGCTATATGAGAAATCTCTGTACTATCTTAACGTTTCTGTAAATCTAAACCTATTCTAAAAAATAACGTTTGTTAAAAACATTTGCTACAATCTTAGTGGCTTAAAACAACAAACATTTATTATCTCACAGTTTGCATGGATTAGAAATCCAAGCACAGCCTAACAGGGTCCTCTGCTCAGGGTCTCGCAAGGCTGCCATCAAAATGTCAACTAGACCACAGAAGACGGAAACAAGGCTTTTTTCCAAGCTCTTTCAGACTTCTTGGCAGAAATTCTGTTCCTTTAAGTTATAGGCCTGAGACCCTCAGTTCCTAAAGATGCCACTTCCATATGCAGTTTACAACGTGACTGCTTCTTCAAGGCCAGTGGAACAACTCTCTCATCTCAGGAAGGGCCTAGTCATGTTTCAAGGGCTTTCAACTGGGCTCACCCAGGACAGTCTCCCTTTTGATGAATTGAAATACAACTTATTTGGGACTTTAATTATATCTGCAAAATCCTTTCACCTTTGCCACATAGCACAATCCGTTATAGTCACAGCTCTTTCCCATACTCAAGGAGAAGGCTTACATAGGGCATGTGTGCAGGAGAGGGTAGAGTCTTGAAAACCATCTTATTAATAGAATTCTGCTTACCAAAGATTTGGAAAAAGTATGAACATATGAGAGAGAGCAAAAGAATTGTTACTTTATGAAAAGGCAATAGATTACCTTTTATCTAAATAGGGTCAATTTGCACTACTCTATTTTTTACAAAATTTAAAGGATTTGAACTGGAAAGCACTTCTTATTCTCATTTTCTTCTCTCCTTCTTTTTGGTGTCATTCCATTACAGCCACTAAAATAGTGTATTTTTGCAGAGTTAGCGGCAGCATGGTTATTATAGTGGTGATATCTTCCAGTGCAGATTCTTTAGAGTGAGCATTGTTTAAAAAGAAAATGAAAGCTGTATTAGTTTACTATTAACTATGCTCAGTCTAGTGAATCCTTCAAAGGTTATATTTTGGTGATGGTGATCAGTTCACATCAACAGTTCAGGAATGTCTATTTCCAAGACTATGAAAACAACATAGATTCCAGGTTGTAGACATGGTTCCAATTCCAAACTTTTGCTTACAATAAAAAAAAGATTAGGAAGAAGTAGAGTTTCTGTGCTTAATTTGATCTCAGATGTACAACTTGAAATTATGAGCTAGTATACATGGGATTGGTTATTAGAAATTGCTAGCTTGACACATTCATTTTTTAAAAAGTAATTATATATTGCAAGGTGTTGATACTGTCTTTTATAAGAAATATGCATCTAAAAAAATGTAGAGGAGAATATTTTATTTAAAAAAGAAAGGGCTGGGCACAATGGCTCACATCTATAATCCCAACACTTTAGGAGGCCACAGCAGGAGGATAGCTTGAGCCCAAGAGTTTGAGACCAGTCTGGGCAACATAGCAAGATCCCACCCATCTCTATAAAAAATTTTAAAACCAGCCTATCATGGTGGCACATGCCTTTAGTCCCAGCTGCTCAGGAGATTGAGGTAGGAGGATTGCTTAAGCCCAGGAAGTCAAGGCTACAGTGAACTGTGACAGTGCCACTGCAATTCAGCCTGGGCAACAGAGTGAGACCCTATCTCAAAACAAAAACAAAAACAAATGGTAAGTAAAATTCTGAGATTCTAGAAAAAAGCGATTTGTTTATTGAAGAATGATTTACACTGCAAACTTTTTTTTTAATTTTATTTTTGGAGATGAAGTCTTGCTCTGTCACCCAGGCTGGAGTGCAGTGGCATGATCTCGGCTCACTGAAACCTCCGCCTTGCGAATTCACGTGATTCTCCTGCCTCAGCCTCCTGAGTAGTTGGTACTACAGGTGGACGCCACCATGCCCAGCTAATTTTTTGTATTTTTAGTACAGATGGGGTTTTGCCATGTTGGCCAGGCTGGTCTTGAACTTCTAGCCTCACATGATCTGCCCACCTTGGCCTCCCAAAGTGCTGGAATTACGGGCATGAGCCACCATGTCCAGCCTACACTGACAACTTTTGAATATGTTTCCCAAAACATAAAAATTCATATTTTTATAAAGCATAGGAAAATGACTGAGTACAAAATAATTGGTGTTGGAAAAAGAGAAAAAAATGTACCTGCATTAAGAAATTAGAAATGTATTTTTTAAACTCAAAAGTAGAGAAAGTGTGCTTTGGGTCGAATCATGTGCGCCATACCATATGTCCTAACCCTTGGTACCTGTCTGCAAATGTGACTTCTTTGGAAATAGATCACTTTTTTTTTTTTTTTTTTGAAGATCTAATCAAGTTAAGGTGAGGTCATACTGAAGTAGTGCCTTAGAAGAGAAGAGACCAGTGTCCTTAGAAGAGAACAGAAAGAGAGACACAGGGAGAACGCCACGTGGCAATGGAGGCAGAGATTAGAGTGATATATCTATAAGCCTAGGAACACCAAGGATCGCTGGCAACACCAGAAACTAAGAGAAAGGCATGGAACAGACTCTCTCTGAGAGCATTCAGTAACAGCATGGCCCTCTAATACCTTGATTTCAGACTTGAAGCCCCTAAAACTGTGAGCAAATAAATTTCTGTTGTTTTCAGTCACCCAGTTTGTGGTCATTTGTTATAGCAGCCATAGGAAACAAATATAATGGACAAGTTGCATGTGGATCACCTGGGTCCTTGTGAATGAATGCTGAGATGACTTTACCATCTCTGCCCAGGATCATTGTCACCCACCGCTCCTGAAGGAGAGAATGTCCCTTAATAAGAAGAGGGTGATAGAGCAGCTTGGGAAGCTAGACTTCATCTGCTTGTCATCATCTCTTGGGCTACTTATGTCTGCTTTTGATTGTGTGAGGACAAGGAAAACTCTGGCCAGAGGACCTTTTGGTGAGAGGCCCCTCCCCTGTGGGCTTGAAATGCTGATTTATGCACTGGGGCTTGATTGTCCTAATAGTCACCATTGACTGAGTATGCACCTAGAAATGCACAGACAGAAACTGAGTTTTCAAGCACCAAGCAAAGTGATATTTTTTTTAAAGCATGGCTTCTACAGAGAGGTAAAACAATTTCAGAAATTGAAGATAGAGAGATTTATTAACCAAGATTATTCAACTGCCAAGTAGCAGGGGAGGATTCAAAACTTAGCCAAAACTAAGTTCTTGAACCAACCAGGTTCTCTGCTACTACATGCTGCCTCCTCCTCCCAAAATGCCAGTGGAAGACTCTGTGTTATATTTAATAGGTAACTTGTACTTGTGTATAACTTCTATGTAACTTTACATTGAATATTGTACCTTGCTGCTTTTTCCCTAAAATGGTGTATTAGTCCATTTTTACACTGCTATGAAGAAATACTAGAGACTGGGTAATTTATAAAGAAAAGGTTTAATGGACTGACAATACCATATGGCTGGGGAAGCCTCACAATCATGGCAGAAGATGAAGGAGGAGCAGAGGCACATCTTACATGGCAGCAGGCAGGAGAGCATGCGCAGGGGAACTGCCCTTTATAAAACCATCAGATCTCATGAGAGATCTTATTCACTATCATGAGAACAACAGGGGAAAAACCCACCCCATGATTCAATTACGTCCCATCGGGTCCCTCCCACAACATGTGGGGATTATGGGAGCTACAATTCAAGATGAGATTTGAGTGGGGACACAGTCAAACCATATCAAATGGTCTCCAAAATGTTCCCATTTTATCATTTTTTCATGTTTGTTTTCTTTATGACTTGTTAAATAGAATTTCTTAAATTGCCCTAGTACAGCCACATGCTTGCTCACATTTCAGTGTCAAGCAAAACATCAAGTACAGGGCATATTTTTCACACTGATGCAACTTTGCTGGTAAATTAAGATAAGAATATTTATTAGATCCCTTTTGTGTTTATGTATTAAAATAAGTTCTAAAATTAACTTGGCATAGTGAGAATAAATTTGAGGACCTTCCTTGGGAGCAAGAATTGCTAACATTGGAGACTCAGTGCAGAAAATCGAATCCCTTTTCCCTGCTTCCAAATTCAAGCATCATAAAGCATGCTTACTGGCAAGCAGGAGGTCTCTAAAACTAAAGTCACTCCAGAGTGGCAGAGTTGTCACTTTAAAGACAGGTCTTAACGTAATGTTAATTTCAAACCTCTACTCCTTAAATGTACTAAGTATCCTTATCTTAGAAATGGAAAACAAAGTTCACAGGGCCTTCCGAGCAGGAAAAAAAGGCAACATTACAAATTTACATAGCATAAAAAGTAAGGAAGGAGGAAAGGAGGGAAGGAAAAAAGAGAGGAAGATAAAAAGGAAGAAAGGAAAGTGAAAAGGAAGGAAGGCGGGAAGGAAGGAAAGAAGGAAGGATGGGAGGGAGACAGGGAGGGAGGGAGGAAGAAAGGAAGGAAATACAGGATGGGGGTGGCTAAATTATACCTAATAAAGCTTAGAATGTGGTATAAATTTTATGATATGAAAAGCATAATCCTGTATACTCTATCATAAAGTAAAAGAAAGTTGTTATATATTTTACCCAGTTTCATAATGAACTCTTACACCACATTTTCAAATGTGTTAAAACAATTGATCCATTCACCTTGATTCCATTCTGGGCACTTTAACGCACTGCACTGAAAGACTTCATACTGACAATTAGTATGTTCTCTTTTCCTGGCCAAAAATTAAGGTGCTTTAATTAATACCTTCATCACTATCATTGACTTTGCACATGCCATACTGTCATTTACTTTACAATTTGCTAAACCCTTTTTCTCTTTGGTAATCTTGATCCTCAAGAACTTCCCACATGATTTCTTTCATAGTCCTTTTGCATTCTTTTTCTCCTTAGAAACTTTCATTTTTTCTACACTGGCACAGGAAACATCAAAATTTGATCATAAAGCTAAAGCGACAGCCTGGCGCAGTGACTCATGCCTGTAATCCCAGCACTTTGGGAGGCCAAGGTGGGAGGATCACTTGAGGTCAGGAGTTCGAAACCAGCCTGGCCAACATGGTGAAACCTGCCTCTACTAAAAATACAAAATTTAACCAGTCATGGTGGTGGCGGCTGTAGTCCCAGCTACTCAGGAGGCTGAGGCAGAAGAATCGCTTGAACCCAGAAGGCAGAGGTTTCAGTGAGTCAAGATCACACCACTGTACTCCAGCCTGGATGACAGAGAGAGACCCTGTCTCAAAAAAAAAAAAAAAAAAATCACAGTGATCCATAGTTTTAGTAACTATAGTAACCTTCCCATCTAAGTTTCCACACATCTCAGTTTAGTACATGTTGGGCCAGTGAAGCTGGGCTTCTAGTTTGGCTTTTGAATGGCTTTTTTTAACTGAGATTTCTATCATTAGTTTCTTTTTCTATGTGGCAAGAATGGAATGAGAACTTTAAAAGTTACTCAAAAACTTCATCTGATGAAGTAGGTAGTTGTCTTGGCAAGTAAATGCAATTACTGAAAAATTTTTCCACTGGAATGATAGCTACTATGGCTACAAGATAAGGTATGAGGAATGAGTTTTCTAGCCAAAGGAATGACTCTGAAATTGCCATACCTTTGTGTAGAAGCCATGCTTCAAAAAGTATCACTTTGAGGCCAGGCGCGGTGGCTCAAACCTGTAATCCCAGCATTTTGAGAGGCTGAGACGGGCAGATCACGAGGTCAGGAGATCGAGACCATCCTGGCTAACACGGTGAAACCCCGTCTCTACTAAAAATACAAAAAATTAGCCGGGTGTGGTGGCAGGCGCCTGTAGTCCCAGCTACTCGGGAGGCTGAGGCAGGAGAATGGCGTGAACCCAGGAGGCGGAGCTTGCAGTGAGCCAAGATGGCGCCACTGCACTCCAGCCTGGGCGAGAGATCGAGACTCCGTCTCAAAAAAAAAAAAAAAAAAAAAAAAAAAATTCATTATTTATGTATTTGTGCAGAACTTTGAGAAGTAATGTTTATAAGAAGAAAAATATAATCGCAAAGCATTGAGCCAAAAAAAAAAAAAAGAAAGAAAGAAAAATAACACAGAAAATAATTACGCAATTTTGTTAATTCTGAGACCAAAGCAAGTTGTTCTGAGGAGCAACTCGGGATAAATCCCTCAAACTAGCTTCTATCACTGTCTAATTAAATTCAACGTGATTTCTTATAGATCACATAGTAGGATAAATATCGGTGAGATACCAAATGAACATAATACATGATTCCTTCAGTTCTAGAAATGTTTAACAGAGTAGTTTAAGAGGATTTCATGAAAAGTAAAAAGAATATACAACAGTAGACTAACACTTTTTTTTTTTTTTAAGGAAAAGAAACCACATCAGCAAATAGATGTGGCCTGAACAGGGCATAATTGACAAATGTAGAAAGATCAGTCTGGTTGCAGAAAATCAGTCCCTGCACCATAGTATGAGATAAATGTTTAGCATCCAAACATAAAGTACTTTTAATATCAATTTAAAGCAGAGCACTTCTTTTATTTTAAAAAATAGGGAGTTATTAAAGATTTTTACTAGTATTTTAATCATAAGATTAAAGTATTTTATGGAAATTATGCAAAAGTCTTAATGGAGAACAGACTCTGAAGACCAGTAGACAGATTAGTGGTCAATTCCAAAAGACGAGGCAATTGACATAAAAGATATGATTCTCTTTTCCAAAATAGTACTTATTTTCACCTCTGCTCTTTTATTCACATTGCCTCTCTTTCACCCATCAGCTTTGCATGTATGAATTTTGCACATTTTCATGATACCACTTTCATAAGAACTTCATTCATCAGTATAAATGTCATTCCAGTTCTTCTCTTCTTTCTCTGAATTTCCATTTTTTTAACTTTTGCCTCCGTCTTAGTCCATTCCTGCCACTATAACAAAATATCTGCAACTGGATAATTTATAAAGAGCATACATTTATTGCTCACAGTTTTGGGGACTGGGAAGTCCAAGATCAAGGTACTAACAGGTTCAATGTCTGGATAGGGGCCTGGTCCTTGCTTCTAAGATAGTGTCTTGAACACTGTCTCCTCAAATGGTGTCAGGTGGAAGGGCAAAGGGGCAAATACTGTGTAAAGCCTCTTTTATAAGGCATTAATCCCATTCACAAGGGAGGAGCGCTCATGACTTAATCACTTCTTAAATACCTTGACTTTTAAAATTACCACACTGGTGATGAAGTTTAAACACATGAATTTTGGGGGACACATTCAAACAATAATGGCCTCTGAGGAAATTACCATTAATTCTATCTGGAATCATAGTCATTTATCTCTTATCTCAATTATTATGATTTTCTGGAAAATTAAGGGGCTGCCTTGATTTCTTTTTATCACCCTTACCCAGCCCAGTGGCTGGAACATAAGGGTTCAGTATAAGGTTAACAGAGTATTCAGTTGTTGGGGGTGTTACAGGGATAGAGTGACAGAAGATGTACAGTTGCTACGAAGTCAAAGAATAAAAGCAAGAGACTCAAAGGATGAAGGTTTTTTAAATTTAGAAATTTTAAATTTGTTTCTGATTCCAAGTGTCATAGAGGTTGGGAAAAATAAAGATAATTGTATTTGATGATTAGTTTGTTGCCTATAACTTTCCAGTGTATGGTTTTTATAGAGCAGATATTAAAATTTTAGGGAGGGTATTCAAATATCAAGTATGATGAGGCACCTTTTCTCACCTGTATAGAAAATGCATTCTCATTTCTCCCATTTACCAGTACTTTCGGTTCACCGCTTTTAAAAAGATATCTGAAGTTAAAAACCATCTAATATGTATAACTCATAAGGCAGGGATGGCTTTTCTTATAATTAGACTTCATAATATTGTTTTTAAACATTCTTGGCCTAGAACTAACATACCACTGCTGGGATACATAGAGTATAATGCAAAATAACACAAGCAAAGTCAACGATACACAATTCTTCCTCATGAGAGAAACAATTTATGGGAAATTATTAAAAACTCCAGGATTATTAGCATCCCACCTGCAATTGAGAAAGATAAAAATATATATTCCCTTAACACATGGTAGATTGTTTAGCAACCACCTACACATTGGCGGTGGATCACTAAACATTTAATGAGTGCCTGCTGTGTACTAAACAACCTTCTAGAGTACACAACAATGGCAGTGGAAGACATTTACAATACAATAGATGCTTACAGCACACAAACATAGATACTCAAAAGGCTCACAGTTATAAAAGAAAACAAAAAATATACATAAGAGTTGAAAAACAGCTTCCAGAGCAGTATTTCAAAAACCGCAGGAAGCTATAGTGAAAATCTAGGAAGATGCACAATGAAGGAACCCAAAGTATAAAAGTAATAACAGCCACCTTGGCTGCTGAAAATGTTTCTCTTAAGAAAGAACATCTTGAATTACGTGTTCAGAAAATGAAGGTCAATAAAGATCTTATTGGTTAGAAAAAATAGCAAAGAATAGTCCAAATGATTAAGTCAAATTTTAAAGTTAACTTACCCAGAACTAAGCCCATTTGACCCAGTTGGCACAAACCATTTAAATCTTCCTTAGCATGCCCCACATTAAAGTAGGTGAACTAATCACATAACATTGGTGCAAACCAATGATATTTCTGAAAAAAAATACTTTAAGTGAATCTTCCATTAATGGAGAGTTGAGAAGATTATTTTTAGATCCAAAAGACAGGATTTAATAGTAAGTGAGATGAGTGAGCTGGATAAAGGGTACAGTAAGATTAGATTGATTAAAATAAAAATATATTAGAAAGAAACTAGGAATCAGTAGAGGGAGAGATTGGGTTGTGCAGGTGATGGAGAACCTCTATTGTACCTGACATTCTTTGAAGGAGAAAAATGAACATATTCAAAAAAGAAAAAATATTTTGACAATAGCATGAAAGTCAGAGACCTTTCTTGCCTCCTTGTTTAGAAATCATTATAGCAATTTAGGCATGGAAATATCAAAAGGAAGGAGAAGTATGGTGTTTGTGAAAACGAAAAAGTCTTAAGTTTCAAAAATGCCATGGAGAGGAATTTGGCAGTGGATAGGATGTAAATGAGTACCAAAGAAGATGCAGAAGGCTAAATTTACCAAAGACTAAAATGAGAGTCATGAGAAAATGGTATGTTTAACAAAATGCAAATAAGCAAAAAAGGCTTGATTCTGGAACATATCAGATTTCAGATCTTGCTGACACAAACACCTCTGGGCCAAAAGTTTAAGTCAACTGGAGACCCTTGACATTCTAATTGACAGTTAGCCCTGCAAAGGAGGTGATTGATTAAATTGATTCTAACGCATAACTGATTATACAGAAAAACTGAGAATATTGACCCTTTAAAAGTTTATGAAATTAATTATCTGTTTTTAGAGGTAGGATATCCTTGACAGAATAAGCTGATTTTGTTTCTCTGCATGTGTTTTAGCTATTTTTGACTCCGGAGCATGTTTCATCTCCCAAGCATATGGCTATTCCGGCTTAGAGTTGTTGAAGGGCAACCACTATGCAAATTATTCCCTCTTTTCTTTACCTTTTTCTAAATCATCCATCTGAAGAGTTGGAAGTGTGAGTGGTGAGAAATCAAATGCATCCAGAGGAGACAGACTCTAAATGACATACACAACTCTATGGAAGGACTAGACTAACTGCCCAATCAGGTAGTTAAAGAAAGACCAAAAGTTGTTTTTTTCTTTAGGGAGATGGCATCAAAACATTTTGAGCCAGAAGTTAGTGATAAGTACCTGCAGGAAGGAGGTAGAAACAAGGGTCTGGTCATTCAGAGATAGCCAAGCAGGTATTGTGGAAGCCAATAGCAGCAGCCCAGCCTTGGGGATGACTTTACTCCTATCAATGAACCAACAAGAGAAGGTTAGGTCCCCATTCCTGGAGAAATGGAATTTAAGACTTTTCGTATTAACAGCAGTTTAGGAGAATTAAGCCTATTTTAGAAATTAGAGTAGAATGTAAAATATCAAAGTTTTGAACCCAAACATCTCCAAATCGGCAAATTTGAGGCAAATTAAGAAAGCTAGAACTCCAGGCCGGGCGTGGTGGCTCACGCCTTAAACCCAGCACTTTGGGAGGTCGAGGAGGGCGGATCGCCTGAGGTCAGGAGTTCAAGACCAGCCTGGCCAACATGGTGAAAGCCTGTCTCTACTAAAAATATAAAAACTAGCTGGGCATGGTGGTGGATGCCTGTAATCCCAGCTACTTGGGAGGCTGAGGCAGGAGAATTGCTTGAACCCAGGAGACGGAGGTTGCAGTGAGCTGACACAGTGCCACTGTACTCCAGCCTCGGCGACAGAGTGAGACTCAGTCTCAAAAGCAAAAAAACAAAAAAAAAAAACAGACAAAGTTAGAACTCCTTAAAGTCCCCAGACCAAATAAAAAAAAATAATAAGTTTGGGTCTGGAACCTGTAATATGATCATTATCATTAATATAGTGATTATTAAGCACTTTACTTGAATCATCTTAATTAATCTTCATGTAATTCTAAAAGATGAATATTATCATTATTTCCATTTTAGAGAAATTAACTTACCCAAAGTTTTACCAATAATATGCATCTAGGAAGATACAAAATCTATCTGAAAGTAGGTGACAAAAAATACCACTGTGTAGGTAAAAGGAGGATTCAGGATGAGAGTTGAACGTCCCTTTTATAGAAGTCCTTTCAGGAAAGAAAGGACCATGGCTTGGTGTGTCTGACTTCCAGAATATGATACCTCCCAGCAAGAAAAAGCTCTTATTTCTTGTTCTTACTCACCCTTTATTAATAATACAATTCCAGTATGTAAACATATTCCTCCATATTCCTAATAAGGGCTTTCCTGGAATACTCACATTGAATCACCCTCAGATATGTCAATTTCCTTGAGTCCAGCAAGAATAGACCACTTAAAATATTTCAAATTTGAGGGTAATTCTCATGCACAACTTTGGTATATCTCTGGAGTGTTTTTATATCTTTGGAGATGTATTCATAATTTATACTACAGCAATAATAAAATATCTGTGAATAAAATGGTGAGGTCAGTGATTTTAGGATTATACAATTCTGGTCATTTTGTTATAATAACCCAGAACTAGAAGAATCTTCGTGTGATAAAATGGATGATCTATGAGTTGTATTTTAGGTGGGGGGAACTCAACTTCAACTTGTGTTAAGTGTTAAGGGGAATTTATTTATTTATTTATTTATTTTTTATTTATTTATTTTGGTTTAAGAATTAAGAAGCCGCCACCTACCCTGGCTTCCACAAAGCTGGACATCAAGGCACAAATTATGTTGTCAGCATTTCGTTTTTTCTTTTTCCATCTTTTGGCTTGGCTTTCTTCAGGTTTTAACATCTCTGTTAGGCAGGTGTCCTCTACATGGTGGTTGTCCGGCAGCTCAAGGTTTCCATTCAACTAGTGGAGCAGCTCAGCATAAAGTGACTTTTCACTCACTCAACAAATAGGTTGAGTGCCTACCATGTGACAGCATTGTACTCAATGTGAAAATACATCATTAAAGAAGACTGCAAAATTTCTACCCTTCTGTTGCCTTTTCTAGTTCCAGCATTTGTCACAATAGTCTCAAGTCTGAGTACTACTAATACTGACTTGGGTCATACACTCATCTATAGACTAGTCATTTTGCCCTGGAGGAATAGAATCTCCTGACTCACCAGGCCTGACACTTATATCCACCCTTAAAGAAGAGAAGAATCACTAATACTCTAATTACCCTGATTAACAATGAGGAAGCATTATTTTTCCAGAGAGGAATTTGAGTGCTTTTACCAAACAATGGATGTGAACCTGGAGGAAAAATATCAATTAAAACTCCAAAATCCAAATTCAGGAAAATTAAATGAGGAAATCTCCCCAGAAAATAAATAGAACTTGCTCAGATACGAGAAAATGGAAATTTGAGTGAAAATAAACCTCCAGAGTCATCAAATCTAGATACACCCTCATCTAATCAACAAGCACATTTAGCAAAATAGTCTTCCCTAAAGAGTAAGTTGGTGGATGAAGTTGTACATCTATGGATAATCACTCTCTGTAGTCATTGTCTGAGGTTTATAACTTCTATTTACAGAAGTTCAGCACTCACCAAGTGAAGAGTGCTGGGCTATAGATACTCACTTCTTTCCATGGACAGTAAAAAGTATGTTCAATCTTGACCTAACCCCAAGTGAGTAGAACTCAGGCTGTTAGTGATTGAGGCCTCAAGCTTGGTAATTTATAAAATATACTTTACTCTTCTGTTTTATGGAGGAAAACCTGCCTATGCTTTGGAAAAACTGAATCAAAATTTGTCTAACATGCTGACTTCAACGAAATGTATAGTAATGGATAAATATCTCCTAATGGAGTTTTATCTTTTTTTTTCAATAACAGTGTTATGGTAGTTGAATGTGTTTTTTTCTTAACAAGATAGATGATAGATAGATAATATATAGACAGATGTGTATCTATATATCTACGGATATTTGAAGAGCAAAAATTTACAGATTTATGACATGGTAGAGCATGTTAGTTAAGAGCATAGATTTCACAGCTACATGGCCTAAGTTTAGTAAAAAATCATGACTCTATCATTAAGCTTCTAAATGTGAGCAAGAAACGACTCTGAGATTTTCATCAGAGAAATGAGAATAAAAATGGTACTGACATTAAAATATTATTGTACATATTAAATGCATTAACATTAAAAATTTAGAACAATGGCTAATGTATTATTGACATTCAATAATTTTAAGGATTATTATTATTATTATCATCATCACCACTATATTTAGTATATCTTCACTGCAAGTAACAGGATTCTCATCTTAAGCAGAGGTAGTGGTCATTAGCACTATTCAAAAAGTATTTCTGACTGCCCCTGCTTAGGGGCACATGGCAGAATTGCACTTCTTTTACTGTCTTGTGGGTAGAATTGTGTGATTCGTTCTGACAGGGAAGTTGTGAGTGGAAGTGATATGCATCACTTCTGGGATAAGCATTTGATTGTTGATATGAGATCATCCAGAACTCATTCTTCCTTCCGGAACAGAAACCAGCGATTTTGCAAGTGCTCCTGCTCCAACGACCCAGGTCTCTAAGTGACTGCAATAAGCAGAAACTCTACTGATCTACCATAGACCTGTAGCATGAGTGAGAAATAAGCCTTTGTGGTGTTATACTCCTGAGACTCTGGATTGTTTGTTACGTTACTGGTGCATAATCTAACTTATCCTGACTCATACAGCCACCTTACACAATAAAGCATTTAACTTTCTCAGATAAAGTCAAGTAATGGAGAAGTAAGTTCCAGAGCTAGCTGACTGGTTGAGCCAGTAATTCTGAGCTTCTCTAAATCATTAAAGAACAGCTGCGGCAGCTCCAAACATCATATTCTCACATAGCAACACAATCAGGAAGTGGGATGGTGGGGAGCAAAGGCAAAAAGGATCTTTTTCCCCCATGCTGTCTCTTTTATCAGGCAGGAAAATATTTTCCAGAAGTCTCCTCCAGGTTCCCATTATATCTTATTGTTTGTGCTAAATCTTATTTCCAACTCTAGACCAGTCAATGACAAAAAGAAAAAACTACAAGCATACCTCATTTTATCATGTTTCACTGTATTGCACTTTACAGATACTGCAGACCTTTTTACAAATTGAAGGTTTGCAGCAAATCTGTGTCAAGCAAATCAATGCCATTTTTCTAAAAGCTATGTTCACTCTATCTCTCTTATGTCACATTTTGGTAATTCTTGCAATCTTTAAATCTTTTTCATTATTATTGTATCGTTACGGTGATCGGTGATCTTTGATGTTACTATTGTAATTGGGGGCACCAAGAACTATACCCATATAAGGCAACAAATGTAATCCATAAATGTGGTGTATGTTCTAACTGTTCCACCAAAAGCCATTGCCCAGTCTCGCTCTCTCTCACTCTCTCTCTATCACACACACCTCAAGCTTCCCAATTCTCTGAGACACAACAATATTGAAATTAGGCCAATTAATAATCCTACAATGACCTGTAAGTGTTCAAGTGAAAGGAAGACTCTTGTGTCTTTCACTTTAAATCTAAAGCCAGGAATGATTAGGCTTAGTGAGGAAGGCATGTTGTAAACCAAGATAGGCTGAAAGCTAGCCATCTCACACAAGTTAGCCAAGTTTTGAATGTAAAGGAAAAGTTCTTGAAGGAAAGGTACTACTCCATTGAACACACAAATCATAAGAAAGTGAAACAGCCTTATTGCTGATGTGGAGAAAGTTTCAGACAGAAGGTCAAACTAGCTACAACTGCCTAATCTGACACCTAATCCAGAGCAAGCCCCTAACTCTCTTCGCAGTTTTATGAAGGCTGAGAGAGGTAAGGGAGCTGCAGAAAAACAGTTTGAAGTTTGGTTCATGAGGTTTAAGGAAAGAAGTTGCCTCCAGAACATCAAACTGCAAGGTGAAGCAGGAAGTGCGGATGGAGAAGCTGCCACAAGTTTTCCAGAAGACCTGACTAAGGTAATTGATGAAGGTGGCCACACTGAACAACATATCTTCCATGTAAATAAAGCAGCCTTGCATTGGAAGAAGACTTTCATAGCTAAAGAGAAGTCAATGCCTGGTTTCAAAGTTTCAAAGGACAGGATGACTCTCTTATTAGGGATGAATGCACCTGGTTGAAGCCAGTGCTCATGTATCATTCCAAAAATTTTAGGGCCCTTAAGAATGATAACACAGCTACTCTTCCTATGTTCTATAAATGGAACAACAAGCTGGATGGCAGCATATCTGTTTACAGCATGGTTTGTTGAATATTTTAAGCCCATTGTTAAGACCTGCTGCTTAGTCAAAAAAAAATTCTTTTCAAATATTACTACTCATTGATAATACATGCAGTCACCCAAGAGCTCTGATGAAGATGCAGGAGGAGATTAATGTTGTTTTCATGCTTGTTAACACAATATCCTTTCTGAAGCCCAAGGATTAAGAAGTAATTTTGACCTTCAAGCCTTATTATTTAAGAAATACATTTTTTAAGGCTGTAACTGCTGTACATAGTGATTCTTTTAATGCAGCTGAGCAAAGTAAACTGAAAATCTTCTAGAAAGTATTCATCATTCTAGATGCCACTATGAACATTCATGATTCATAGGAGGTCAAAATATCAACATTAACAGGAGTTTGGAAGAAGTTGATTCCAATCCTTATGGATGACTTTGAGAGGTTCAGAACTTCAGTGGAGAAGGTAAATGTAGATGTGAAAATGGCAAGAGAACTAGAATTAGAAGTGGAGCTTGAAGATGTAACTGAATTGCTGCAATCTCATGATAAAACATTAACAGATGAAGAATTGCTTCTTATGGATGAGCAAAGAAAGTGGTTCCTTGAGATGGCATTTACTCCTGGTGAAGATACTGTGAACATTATTGAAATGACAACAAAGGATTTAGATTACTACATAAACTTAGTTGATAAAGCAGTGGCAGGGTTTGAGCAAACTAACTCTACCTTTAAAAGAAGGTTGGCTGTGGGTAAAATGTTATCAAACAGTGTCACAGGCTGCAGAGAAATCTTTCATGAAAGGAAGAGTTGGTCGATGCAGCAAACTTCATAGTAATTTTAAGAAATTGCCACAGCCACCCCAACCTTCAGCAACCACCACCCTAATTAGTCAGCATCCATCAGCCTTCAACACTGAAGCAAGATCCTCCACCTGCAAAAGATTATGACTTGCTGAAGGCTCAGATGATTGTCAGCATTGTTTTAGCCATAAACTGTTTTTAAATTAATATATATACATTGATTTTTAGACCTAATGCTATTATATACTTAACAGGCTACAGTATAGTGTAAACAGAACTTTTATATGCACTGTGAAACCAAAAAATTCATGTGACTCACTTTATTACAATATTCATTTTATTGTGGTGGTTTGGAACCGAGCCTGCAATATCTGTAAGTTATGCCTGTACAAAGCTGACTTAATTTGGTCATAATCCATCTTGCACATCTGGGAAAGTAGCCTACTATTCTTGAGTAAATGAATCCCTGCATAATACCAGAACAAAATCAGCACTTTCTTAGCAAAAATAAGGAAGAAGAATGTCTGTGTAACCAGAAACATTTATCACAAGAGTAATGGCCTTCTACAAGACTGTGGAATTGAAAGATTTCTTAAAATGAGGTGCCCTTGTGTTTGTAGCATATGCAGTTTTGTCCCAAGAGAGAATTTTGGGTCTACTGAGAGAAACTGAGGTATACTGATAAGTCTCAATGCTTGTGTATTATAGTGGATAGTGTGGATTTCTAAATAGATTTGCTCTGCCACATTATTAGACAGATGCCTAATAATTTAATGTACACTAAAGTAGGTTAATAGGGAGAATGAGTAACAAATTAATTACCAAGATTATTATTATTATCCCAACTTTAAACAGTGCTTGAATTAAAATATATCCCTAGAATACAAAATGAATAGTGGCTTAACTGTGTTCTAAGGTGAGAGATAAGGGCTCTGCAACCCTTTGTGGCTTTGGAAAATGACACATTTTGCAGTTTGAAAGCATGGATTTCAGTTAAACGTTAAAAGCAGATGACTGCCATGACTTTCTATAACATGATCATGCAGGACAACGAGAGAAACGGCAAAACAAATTCTGCCTTGTGGCACATGTTTTCTCTACTAATATTTGCAATTCCAATTTTCAATAGCACAGGTATGTTTAATTGCCTCTGAATATTGCAGTGCAAACCCATTCAGTGTTGAAAACAGGAGCCCAAAAAGGAATCTCAGGCTTTGTTGGCCTGCAGAATCTTGTAGCTGCAAATTGGTTTTAATATATCCAGGGATTTTTTTTTCTTTGTCATTGTGCTTTCTTTAGAAGGGCATTTAAATTATCAAACCATTACCTTATCAAGCACAAATGTGATGCCAATTCTTGTGATTTCTGAGTTATATGTGCTAAAATTACATGAGTTCCATTGAATATTTTTATCAAGTCCAGTGATAGAAACATGTATTTTCTCATGCTGTAGTTCCAAGATCTTTAAAAGGGATTGGTCAATAACTCAAAACCATATTTTGATGAAGAGACATACACTACTAATAGTAGATACGCTTCCAAAAGTTTACAAACAATAGAAATGCTTCTAAAAATTTTAATGCCAATTACTCTGCCTGATACAGAAGAAAAATGCCATCTACTCAAGTTAATTAATCCATGTTTCTCATTTGTTTGCCCTACACTTGAGTTTTAGCTGAGTAACAATATTACAAAGTGTATTTACAGAGTATGAGAATATTATATTTTCCGCAGAGTATACCCATGATTTACCTTTAAATTAACTTCCGGAAATCTCAAATCAAAGCTTGCTAATGTTAACTTCAGCTCCATTTCCAGAGGAGACCATGTTACTAATAAAAATAGCTTCTAGCAACTTGATAAGAGAGTCCCTGTGTGTTCCTGGCCAAGATAAATGATCTTAAAGATTTAGGGCACAAAAGACAATTTTGTTGAATTTAGCCTTAACAGATATTTAGTAGCATGTATCAAAATTCAATTTTATCTGAAACTGAAGAAAACCCATCAGATATTATAATAAGACAATAACTCAATTTCAGACTTGTAAACAAAGGTGATATTAATCAATTGAAATGTTGAAAAATAGTCAACCTGTATCCTTCTCATACCATAAATCAGCATGTTTGATCACTGGAAGCTTCATTTTGATGATTAGCAGTCATGTATTGAGGCTAAATGATATGTTTGTCTCACAGCTAATATTAACTAAATCTATTTATCATCTTGTCAGTGGTACTACAGTGAGGTCACACTTTTGGTGTAGAACAAAAAGAAACCAGGAATCTGTCAACAGCATCCCATCGTAACATTACTGTTGAATGAACCAAAAAAGAAAGAAAAGCCTCTGACTATAAACCTTACATACTTTGGAAAATGGATGTTTGTGTCCACATCCCCTTTGATATAGTGGGTTATGGCCTTGGCAGTGAAAATCCCTTACTGTATATAAAAAGTAGGATAAATACTAACAAATGTTTTAGGATGTATCACAACAACATCTGAATTCTCCCTTCTGATGCTTAGCATTTTATTTCACAAAAGGCAAGGCTACTAAAAGAAGAAAAAAAAATCAACTCTTTAGATGAAGAAGCAAAATTAATTAGTAAATGTAAAAAGTGATTATTTGGGTTTTGCTATGACAATAAACAAGATATCTCATTCTTAGAAGAAAGTCAGCTAAAGTACACCTTTATTTTACATATTTCTATGGATTACACATTTGAGAATACTAAGGAATAATCATTCTGATTTATTTTATTTCAGAATGACTGTGATGGTGTTGGAAAGCAGGGTTTTGTGCTTCTTTTCTTACGTTTTTCTGACTTAACATCTTGTCTGACTTTCAAACAGTTCAAAGGAAAGAGAGTACCAATTAGACAAGGGAAGAAGATGAGAGACTGCCTGAACAGCATCACTTTTGTAAACTGAGAGTTCTTCCAAGGATAGAGTGTGTAAATGCTGACCTACATTAAATACAAGTGGCATGGATTTCTGGGCACGTGGGATGCCTTGGTAATTTGAGTGGCAAATCACATGTGGTGGTGCATTTACTACTCTTTTTTTTTTTTTTTTTGAGCCTGAGTCTTGCTCTGCCACCGGGGCTGGAGTGCAGTGGCCGGCTCTCAGCTCACTGCAAGCTCCGCCTCCCGGGTTCACACCATTCTCCTGTCTCAGCCTCCCGAGTAGCTGGGACTACAGGCGCCCGCCTCGTCGCCCGGCTAGTTTTTTGTATTTTTTAGTAGAGACGGGGTTTCACCGTATTAGCCAGGATGGTCTCGATCTCCTGACCTCGTGATCCGCCCGTCTCGGCCTCCCAAAGTGCTGGGATTACAGGCTTGAGCCACCACGCCTGGCCGCATTTACTACTCTTTTGTGGCTTTAAAGTCAGGCGATTTTGACTCTAAAGCATGAAAGTTCAAAGAGCTGTTAAGATTTCTCTGTGATGTATGCAAGGGTTTTCTTAGGAATAAAAAGTCTACAAGATTCCCAAGAAGACACGTATGTGCAATAAAAGCATAAAGAAATGTCCAGGAATAAAAACACTAGATTTTTGTGTAGAGGTTACCCCTTGGGAAGAGAGAAAGGGATGCAATCAAAGGTAGTTATATGTGGCCTCAGTAGTACCCATACTATTTTATTGCTTCACTGAGTGTGGGTAAATAAATATCATAATTTTTTACTTGACTTAATTTTAATAGTATTTGAAAGAATTAAAGAAGTCCATGAGGTAATGTGAAAATTTGTAATGAAAAAGGCTGAATACAAAATTGTATATGCTGTGATGACAACTCTAAATGTTTGTGTGGAGATGGGGACAAGAAGAAATAGAGTTAACTTGCTAAGGTGGCAGAAGTATGAGAAATTTGGACAGAAATTGATGAGAAAAGTTATTTGAGGTTTTGGTGATGAAGAAAGGGAGAATATAACCCAAGGAAGATTGAAGCTTCTTTCACATAAAACTAGGAAATGTTTAGCGTAAATCAATTTCACCAATTTGAACCTGGTCTTCCTCTGTCCTCTCCCTTGTACTCACCAAATCATTTTACAATCTTCCAATTAAGGAAAAACACTTCCTTCAGTATGAATGTCTAGAATTAATATTCAGAGTTCTACAAAAAAATTCAGAGCTCTAAACCTAAAACAAGTGAAAGTACAATTGTTTTTAAATGTTACAAATACAATACCTGACATTAAACTGTATTTCCTCTGTATTGCATATTCTGAATTTAAAATTTTGTAACACCTTTAGGCTTAAAGCTTAAATTAGGCATGTAAAACAAGATGATGGCAAAAGAAGGCCGGATGTGGTGGCTCATGCCTGTAATCCCAGCACTTCAGGAGGCAAAGACTGGAGAATGCTTGAGCCCATGAGTTCAAGACCAGCCTGGGTAACATATGGAGACCCCATCTCTACAAAAAAATAAAAATATTAGCCAGGCATGGTGTCATGCACCTGTGGTCCCAGCTACTCAGGAGGCTGAGGCAGGAGAATCTCTTGAGCCTGGGAGGTCGAGGGTACAGTGAGGTATCATTGTGTCACTGTACTCCAGCCTGGATGAAAGAGTGAGCCCCTGTCACAAACAAAAACAAAAAAACTCATATTTATTTTCAGAAGGGACTCGACTTTATGGAGCCACATGGGGCAAAGTACAAATATGCCTTAGAACTACTTAAAAATACCTATTATTTTTTCTGTAAGTATCCACAGCCAGCAAGAGCAAAACTTGTGGAGTATGATTGGCAAAAAGATTTTCTTTTGTTTTGATTCCACCATTCCTTATTTTTCAGGCCTTGAATAAAGTCAAATACAGAACTGTTATGAAAAAATTCAGTGTAGAACCTATAATTTAGCTACTATTGTTCTGTTGGATTTATTTTATTTTGATCAATTTCAGTCAGGTTCCCTAGCTTTCTCTGAAATTGGAGAGTATTGTATTCTAAACAAATGACTTGTCTTTCCTGGTTGAAGTAAATAAGCAATTAGAGCAAAAGGCTATTTCATTGAACTTCAAAGAAAATTGTTTTTAAGATTCTGTTGTTGTTCTGTGGCCCTTAATAATGCAGACAGTCATTATACAACAGAAATCTGTCAGAGAAGAAATTTTTGTTGGTGGCTAACTTTACACACACACAAACACACACACACACGACCTCAGAAGCAGAAGCACAAGGTGCTTCCTCAGACAACCACAAATATCATCAAAGTCTTATTTTGACATAGTGCTACTTTAACAAGAAATTCAGATTTATGGAATGAAAATTGCTGTAGTAACACGTATTTTGAAACCCACCTAATACCCAGAAAGTGACAGCAAATCCCAGTGCTACAGTAACTCTGAGTCAGTTAAACTGTGGGGCAAAGTTCTGTTGTGTTCTATTATTACTGTCTTTCTGAACTAAGACTATCTTGCGCTTTGGATGATAGGAAGCAGTGAGGGTCCTGCCTTTCCCAGGTTTGAACTTTCTCAGGTGGTTGAGATTTTCCTTGCAACTCCTAAATTTCATTACATTTTTCTCCATTCCACAATCCCCATCCAGTAATAAAAATCTATTCAAAAGATGAAATTAGGAATTCTTCCGTTGACATCTAAGTGTTAGATTATTTTTCTAAGGAAAAAAAATAAGATTCTGTTTTTACAGAAAGTCTCTTTTTTTTTTTGGTAGACTTGGGTCTCAAGCCATTCTGTTAAAAGGGGAAAGGAGTAATATCATTATATTAAAATATACAACCATATCATGAGATTAAAGAATAAAAACATCTTGAGGATCATCTGGTGAGTCCCTCTACCTGCAGAAACCATGCATGTCTGCATCACTGTGAACAGCTCAGGATGGCTCACGGGTCACCTGCTATTGGAACTTCAGTGGTCTCACACAGTCCCTAAATCCAAACCACTCCCATCATTGTTCTTTGGGGTTGTAAAGGCCATTAAGTGCTCGGTAGTCTTTTAAACACATGCAGATTCCTCAAACAGAAGTAATAGCTTCAGTTAATATACTTTAGAACCATAAGTTTAAAACCCAGCGGGAGACTATAAGTGATGGCCAGGCAAGAAAAACAAAACTCCCTGCCAACCTTCACTGCCTACAAAACTTAATGATCTATGCCAGATCTACTCTTCGTAAAATTCTTTCAGAATGTATCCGTTCTTAACGTTAAGAAATGTGTACCTTGCTTCCTCCAATGTTTTCAATCTCTCTGCCACACTATGTTTATATTCTCTCAGAATTCTAGAGGATCCCATTGTCTAAGACTTAAAAGCTGTTATTTTATACTGGATTAATTTTAATCATCTGTATTTCTTCAAAGTTGTAGAGATTACATTGGGCCAATTTTCTTTTCCTTCAATTTTTAAGAGAGGCAAATCAAACCAAGTCTTTACAGGAAGCACAGCAAGTCTCATAATTTTATTGTTTGGGTCTAATTTTTTTAAATATGTTACCAAGGAACATCTTTAGGTTAAAAAAAATTAAATGTTAGAACAGAATTTGATATATATTTCTTTATATATAAATCTCATCTGTCTGCCAGGTGTTCACATGTATCATCTCATGTAATTCTCACAATTATTATTGTGGTATTATTATTTCAATTTTCATGTAAAGAAATAAAAGCTCAAAGAAGAAAATGACTCACCGAGTTCTGAACACATGATTCTCTGAGTCCAAACCTCTAGCACTTTCTAGAATACCATGAAGAGTGGAAGTAATATGTAAGATTATAATTAATGTTTTATTATTTTACTGTTTTATTATTAAATTTCACTTATTAAAAACTACACATAAACATTTATTTTAATTTTAAATCAAATTATACTGACATACTGCCAAAATAACTGCTCTATGAGAACAATAAATCCAATCTATTCTGATGTAGAAAGGCAAAACCCATGTGTGTTGCTTTATAATAGTAACCAAACAGTCATTATGTTTCAGCCATTTCAGGAACTTATTTGTGATTGTTGTATATTAATTATGATTCTGGTCAGTTGTGGTTAACAAATCTTTTTTTTCCTTATACTTTTTTTTTTTTCCAAAGAACCTATTTTGTGTTATAGCATGGTTGAATTTTGCCTAGAAAATTACAAATGTATTCAGTATAACCAGTATTTATCCCAACTTTCTGAAGAAGAAACTTCTCCTATTTAACTCCAACGTCATGACTCTTCTCTGACATTTTTCCAGCTGTAGGTGTTAGCATCTGCTATTGTAAAATCTTTGATGTTGATTGGTGAGCACCGAGGTGAGGACCAGAGCCAAGATCACTTTTTACATGAAATATTATACAACTCTGCCACATGTTCAACTCTATAAATTACTAGAAGTTTATGGAAGTGTATGCATCTTCAAGCTCATCTTAATCATTTCCACATTTGTATTCTTGAGCTTATACCTGAGATTCTGACTCACTTCTCACAATGTAGGAAAATGGGGGTACCAACTGCTTTCTCTGCCAACTCCTGAGTACTGTTGAAGCTGAACTAGCTCCTCAACCCTTCTTCTCTGGGAAATGTACTGCAACTCTCATGCTACTCATCACCTCCCCTCCTCATTTCAAAAATGGTGCTGATCAGAGACATTCAGAAAAAGTGCAAAAGAACAAAACAGCTCCAAATAGCTTTCCGCAGTTCTGCACTGTATTCTTCCCTCTGTTGATTTCCCTACAAAACAAATAGGCAAAAAAGCAGCTCACAAAAGAGGTAGAGTACATAGAAAAGAGAAAACCGAGGCATAAGACCACACTGTGTGCTTCAAGAAAGACCTGGAGTAAAACTTGGAGCACAAGGTTCAGGTGAGAATTGAAGTTATATTAGCATAAACATATAGTCACTTACTGCCCCCTCTACAACGTCCACAGAATGTATTTCTAATTTTCATTCCATTTGTCTCCAATGTGTGATAGGACTTCAAAGAATCATGATTAAAGAAATTGTTCAGTGCAATCAATCACCACTTATAAGTCAGTGAGCTCCCATTCTGGGGTGAGTGCTCAGCTTTTTCAATAGGAGATAGCACATTCCATTCACTTCTTTGTTGTTCTTTCTTAAGATCCTTCTTCTGGTGATTTTTTTTTATGTCCAGAGTTCTACTGTTTTCTTTCTTTCTGCCTAATAACAATTTAAAATAAATACATCTTTTTCAGAGATAATAATTTGATCCTTAGTGAAAACATTTACCCATATCAGCCCACTATATTTTGTGTTTTATATTCTTTCATTTAAAATTATTGAGATGAACTTCAGTTATAAAATTTTACATTGCTTGAAAGGCATTTGCCTAAATATGTTACATGTCTACTGTAGTTTTTCAAAGAATTTTGATTTAAGAAGCCACAAGTATATTAAAATAATTCTATTTCTTCCAGGAAATGGCTGGAGTTAGTGATCCTGTAAGGTTATAAACATATAATATTTGTATAGTGACCAGGCTCTTGATTTAGATAGTTACATATAAGCAAAATACTGAATGAAGACAAAAAACATAGCTATCCCTTTTATTAAGTTTCATAGCTTTTAATCCCCTAAGGAAATCCTCTAGCTATTTCACTATTTTACTAAATCATATTAAAATGCAAATTTCCACTAATATTACAATTCTAGTCAAAACCACCAAAAGAAAACATGGGCTCTTGAGCTTTTTTTTTTTTTTAAGTATGAGCACAGACAGCAGAAAATAAAAGTTTCTTGTAAGTGAATATGCCATCTACTTTGGAATTATGTACACAGTAAAGGACTAAAAATTGTATCATCCTAAGTAAGTTTAAATTCTATTATCATTGATTTGAAATAGAATTATCAGAGATTGGATTAATAAAAAGAACTTGACAGTTCAAAGAACTAAGCTTGCGATTGGGCTATGATTTTTCCCAAGGATTTTTTGGGCAGTCATATTATTTTCTGTACCTTAAATTTACCATCTACGAATAAGGATAATATTGACTACATGAAATAATAAGCCCACCTGTTTTTTAAATTATTCAGTGGAAATGTGATAAAGTTGTTTCTCAATGAAAAGTGATCATTATAATGAAAATGTGCGTGTAACTAGTTTTTGAATAATAAAAGTTGAACTCAAGGTAGCTTTTTCAGCACTTAAAATACTTGGCCAATTTTGAAGGAAAAAAGAAAACAGCACCCAAAAGTCTATTGTTGTTGATACACTATAGAATTGAGAGTGTGTTCAAGCAAAACCTAGCATGTTGCCAATGGAAAGACAGTAAAAATCTTGCTACTAATATCTGTACTGCTCTGCTAAAACATTTACCTCAGGTAGTGTTAGCTGGGATGGCTAGTTATTGAAAATACAAAGTAGTCCATATTGTTTATTTCGATTAGTACAAATTTAATATTATTCTAATGCTGCTTGCATTATTTGATTAAGATAAACAATTCTCAGTCACTGTGACTTCAAAGGACTATTCTTTATTCTTCCCAAAGTTTGATTTACTCATTCTATTATTTATTCATGAATAGCTGCGTACTACCAAATGTCTTGCCTTTCAGTTTTTTGACAGCAATCTTTATTTTAGAATGTTACTCTCACCTTCTGATATATCATTAAGTTTCAACATGTTGAATGCCTTGGGGGTTGTATTATACACGTAAAATTGCTTGTATTTCATCTTTTATCTAGATAGCTTTTATAGTTTGAGTTTTTTTAACCAAGTTTTCAACATTTTTAAGTTATGAAATTTAATAGGAATTGCCGACAAACAATAAAAACTGGCATTTTTAAACTCTTCTTAATATCCACTACACTAAGTACTTTATATATTATAAATCTATATATCACAAATCACTTAGAGGGTTTCTATGCTTAACTCCTCTCTCCACCTGCCTCTCATTTTATACATAGTAAAACTGAGGTTCAGAAAGTTTAACTAACTTGATCAAATTTATTTGGCAATTTAAGTGGCAAAGCTAGGAGTCAAAATCCATGAAACTTCTTATACTTGATATTGCCTTGTTGTTGCTATGATTAATAGCAATTATGTTTTTCGACAAATGATTTTCACTGATTTGGAGTAAATAATTTAAAATTATTTCATTTAAATTAAGCCTGATAGTACTATACTAACTGATATATTTACAAAACTAAACTCTTCTTAGCAGTAATATCATTAGCATTTGCTCAGTTTTCATCATGCGCACAAAAGAATGCCAGAATACATGGAAAGAGCTGAACCCCAAAGACCTAAGTCTGATCTCAACTCTAATAGTAATCACTTTACAGGAGCTACATTTTAGATTCCCAATGTTATAATCTTTAAAATGAAGATAATGTTAGCCACTTTAGCTATTCTGCAACTTGGTGTTTGGAATCAAACCAGTTGAGGCCATGTGAAAGGGTCTCAGAAAGTGAAAAAAACTATAAATGAAAGAATTAGTCGATACTGCCAGTGCTGTATGCAAGAAGTGTAAAACTATTAGCATTGCTAATACAATGTTAACAGAATCTTTTCAAGAGGATCTGCTATGCAAAAATTATTCAGAAAAAATAGTTGACAGAAAACAATTGAGTCTCTCTGTCATTTCCATAGTCTATCTAGAATAAAGAGTAAGGACTATTCACATAGGTTTTCTAAGTAATCTGGAAAAGTTGATATATCTCAGAAGTTTTATTAGGATTTGATCCATGATATTTTTTAAGTGTACCATTTAGATTTAATAAGGAGCCCAGTGGAGCCATGCTTACACTTTAGGTAAACAATATTTGAAGAAAGCTTTCTCTGCCTCTGATTATATTTTTATGTATTCAATAAGCATTTTCTAAAGATTTAGCATGTACCTAACTGACATTTCATGTAAGGCAAAGGAAAGGAAGAAAGCAGTATCCCTCTTCAGGTAGCCTCCCCCATGTTAGAAAGACAAGTCACAAAGCTACTAGAGAGCAAAGATAGATATATGATAATACAAAACAAAAGGCGTGAATACATGTAGATAAGAAACAAAATAAAGGGCTCATATATGGTATTACTCAGGTAGACATTTGGAAGAAATCTTTTGGGAGCAGCTTCTTATTTTGGCAAAGAAAAAAAAATAAAGGGAATTCTACATCCTTAAGGGAGATCTGTGAAAACCTACAATAGCAAGAGTCATGAAGGGCCTTGTGCTTACAGTTGCAGTGCTTAGAATACAAACTCTAAACAGAAGAGGCATTTGATGGTAAAAGAAAAAAATCATGAAGAAAAAGTAACTGCATAAGAGACTGACGGGTATACGGAAGTCCCTTCAGATGCAAGAACAAACAATAAATCAAGGATCATGGGAGTTGTAGAATGAAGATGACAGTTTAAAAGCCAGGAAATGAAAAGCAAAAATGCTGCTACAAATTGAAAATTGGACAGATAAAATTGCCATGGAGACAAACTGATTGACAAAAACAGAGCAAACTACAGATTGGGAGGAAAATTAATAGACTTGGTCTGTAGCAGCACAAATCCATTGGAGAATCAAAGAAAAAAGGCCCATGGATACTTACACAAGTGAGGGGCTTTGTTTTCACTGTTGCCTACCTGTCACTTGTATAGTAATGAAATTAATGAGCCTGAATTTTCCCTTTCACGACTGTAAAGATTCAAACGCCCTGTTCTTCTCCACTCAAGCACAGCAGCCATACAATTCTGCTGTCAGTACAATCAAATCTTTCCAAGTTACAGAGAATTCTAAAAACACGCTCACTTGTTTCTAGAATCTTAAAAGAAAGGTAGTGGAGGAAAAAAATCCTTCCAAAAAACAAGTAATAAGGCATTTTTGTTTGTTTATTGCTTGTAGCTACTGGCCTTAAATTATAAAATAGCAGGGAATGTATCTGCCCCTTTAGCTGATAATCTTTTATCATAATTGAATTTAATCTCAATAACATTAAATTGCTTAGAAAAGAAACAAGTAGATATTAAAATATTGAATTATTCAGAAGTTACCAATAGGGGCCATGTTCAATACTTGGAATGAATTTCTTTTTTCTCAGGCATCTTTGCCAAAGTTAGAAAACAGGTTAACAAAATTGTTAACCAAATTGAAAGTATCAAAATAAAGCCAAATACAAATTGGGTCAGAATCCAAGAGCTGTCTGTTGTGAAGTCCTCTAACATAAAAGTTGAAAGAAAGTTAGCTTCCCTGAGAAAGGAAAAAAAGATTAAGAGGTTATGTGTTTTTAGTTTTGAACTTAGAAATCAGAACTCAAGAAAGACATACTGAAAATTTTATAGGATAAATGGATTTCCCTTTAACCACAAAATTGTGTTGTCCAAAGCATGACTGAAAACTGTTACAAACTTCCAAAGGCTTCAGATGATTAGCCTGTGAATTGCCTTCACCTCTGCCAACTTACCTGGCATCCTTTATGTTTACCAGTGCACTCTCCCTGGAGCCTGCAGACAGCAAGCTCCTGGGCTGACTGTGGAGCCTTATCTAAATCCTCTGAAAGTTGTGCTGGGGTTTATCTCTAGCTGAAGACCCATCATTTTGCATGTCAATTTTCAGACATTCCAATATTGTGAAGATATGGATGGCTTTGTCTTATCATTTAAAGCAGACTAATATTATTATAGGCATTTTATAAAATTAATTATTTGACCAATACATGTGCAGGTAAAATGTCCTTCATTCAACTAACTTCCATCATCAAGACTAATCATTGCATGCAGTGAGAAACATCAGTAACCTTAATAAGTTATTCAGTAGGGACTGTGAATTTGTTCAGCAGCACAGGAAATACAGAAATCAGATCAAAGGGTAGAGGATGTGGTAAAAATTTATCAATGCATAGGTTGTGACTTTGTGTATATCAAAACAATATAATTATATTTTACTAAAGTTTTGATGTATTGACAGTTGAGTTTATGGGAAAAAGAGGGACAGTTACCACTCTAATAAATGTTAAGGATTTTTAAAAAATCATCATAAAAAGTGTATTCATTTGACATGTAAAATAAAGTTGCCATGACTATATAGCAGAATCAGAATCCATTAACCAAGGATTAACCATTAACCCTTTCATTTGAAATTTAGCATGCTATGTGGTATTTTTCACAGTATTTCATGTCAAATCTGCCCAAGCAGACTATAAACTAATAAATTATTTCAAACTTGTTCAAATGGATGAGCAAAAGAATGAATGAATGAGTCTCTCTACTAGATGGCTATTAACGACAATGTATCTGCCCTAAAAAGTCACAGGTAACTGACCCAAGTCAATGGCTTGGAGCATTTTTACAGTATTTTTGCACAGACATATCTTCCGGTTTCCTCTTCGTCAGGAACACAAATTGAAAAGAGAAATAGAACCATGTGGGAGGAGAATGTGACATGTATTCTTAAGGAGACAATTCTGTAGGCTATTTGGAGAAGGCTACATGAATTTGCTACCAGGAAACATCTTTTCATCTACTATGATAAAAAAATCTGATGCAGATTTTGATCAGTCTGTGTCATATTGAAAGCTCTGTTTAACAGAGTAATCACTGGGTGATAAATAAGATTAAAAGGAGTCTGAAAACCAAAGGAAAGAAAGGAAGGAAAGAGAAAGGATGAAAGGGAGCCAGATAGGAAAAGAACTGGAGTCTTCCAAATACTATTTTCACTGTGGAACAAGCAGGGCTTTGGAGCGTACGTACCTCAGAACTCAGCTCCCCTGTGAAGTCTTTTTTGAATTCCAGGCCCCTTTTATCTTGCCCTTCTGTACCCAGCTACCTATAAAGCCTTTCTGCTCCACTGAATTTTGTGCTTACCTCTGTATTGCCTCCCATCTCTAGTTTTATTTCCTGGGAGTTAGTCTTTCTAAGCTCCTAGGGAAAGGGAACCATCCTTTCTGTGTTCTCTGTTCTATCACTCCACCCCTGTATAGTTTAAACACACCGCAGATTGTCAATAGGAAAGAAATGAACGGTTAAATGATCCGATGAGGAAATAAGTTTTTCCTTTGGCCTTGGTGTGTCTTGCCTTGATGCTCTGAGAAACGAGTTTTTAATTGGGAGTCCAATTGTCTTCCAGACCTGGAGAACAATAATCTGCACTCAGGTACCACATATTAGCAACTGTATGAAAAAGTGCACACACACAATGTACACACACATACATGCAATTTCCCATGAAGAGTCTACAACTTTTATCATATTTTAAACTGGACATATGATTCAAAAAAGGTTTAGAACTATCGTTCTAAAGAGGAAAAGATACTTCAATACCCGGGAGCCAAGAATTGGTAGTCTTCGAAGCCATTTTAAGCTATAATGAGAAATTCTTCATTTGGATTTCTGACTGGTTGATTTAATCTTAAATTACGTTCTATAAGACTTTACACACGTTTTCAAACATATATTCAATGTTCTGTCTCCAGAGGTAGCTAATTAGTATATTAATGCACATATTTCCAGAACTTTTTTCCATTTGTATTGTACAATTTAGAAAAAGCTTATTTTGATCTTTGCCAGGTTTTGAAAAATGATTATCCTTGTGTGTTTTTGAAAATTATTCATTCCCAAAAGCAAGACTTTGAAATAAAGATTTTTTTGTGCTAGTTAATAGCAAAATAATTATTTCTATGTAATATTCTGCACCTTGCATCTACCTATAATGATCTAGAAAGATGATGGATTATTTTGGGTAAAACTAGAAATTGGCAAAAAGCATCAGTAAATATAAGAATGAAGAAATATGTAGATTATTCATAAAATGAATAATGCAGACAGTGCAGTGGTGAAGCATTCATAAGACAAAATAGAGATATGTTGAAGGTAGAAAATGCTTGAAGTTACTGCTGAATTTTTGTAGTGATCATAGCGATGGTATTACCTGTATTGTCTTGAGGCTCCTGGCTGAAATATCTGGGACGGATGCAAATGTACAAGCTTATATTTTCCAGGAACAAAAATACAGCTCATCCTGTGAAAAACTTGTGGATTTAAGGTTGTTTCTTAATATGATGAATGCCAGTGGAACTAATAATATAAATCTGCCCTTAAAAGTGAAACCAAGGCAGAAATACAAAAAACAGTGAATTATGCCATAGATTAAACCAAGATCCCAGTGAGCAAATCTACCAAAGTTTTCCAGCCTAGGAGACAGAAATAGCTGACTATGAATGGGAATGAGGAAGAAGAGAATCAGTGCTAAGGAAAAGCCCCTTTAGATGGTGGCATACTACTTCAAAGACTGTCCACTCTACTTCTACTTGAGCTTAAGAACATGACTATGTGGGTTTCCTTTGGGTCATCTAATATTTATTGAGCACTGACTCAGGCATTTTAGGGACTGCAAAAAAGATCCATTCAGAGCCGGGCGCGGTGGCTCAAGCCTGTAATCCCAGCACTTTGGGAGGCCAAGACGGGTGGATCACGATGTCAGGAGATCGAGACCATCCTGGCTAACACGGTGAAACCCCGTCTCTACTAAAAAATACAAAAAACTAGCGGGGCGAGGTGGTGGGTGCCTGTAGTCCCAGCTACTCGGAAGGCTGAGGCAGGAGAATGGCGTGAACCCGGGAGACGGAGCTTGCAGTGAGCCGAGATCCTGCCACTGCACTCCAGCCTGGGCAACAGAGTGGGACTCCGTCTCAAAAAAGAAAGAAAAAAAAAAAGGTCCATTCAGAAATAAATGCGTAGAATCACATACAGCCTGCCTCCCCTTAGCCATGGGGCACATTGTATAAATTAGAAAAGGAGCTCCTCCCCAATTGTTAATTCAGTAGGTCTGAGATTCAGTGAATGTCTGATGAGTAGGCCTCAGATTTGGAAGCATGAACTTGACATGCACAGCTGCCAGTCTATAATGCCAAAGATTTTCCTTTTTAAAATGTATACTCTGCAACAGCCTTGCTCTTGGTGAAAATTTCATCTTTGTTTTCACAATGCTCAACTAAAGAGAAAGATATTTGGAGCATTTACTTTTGAAATATATACATACTAGGACTCTTTAAGTAAATAATTAAAAATATATATATTTAGTGCCAAAACTCCCTGGAAGAAGAAACAATGATGTTTTTCCATCTGAGAGTGATATTTTTATTGTAGAAAGAATATTTATTAGTTGGCTTCATCAATAGTTGTATCCCTGAAGCACTAAATTTGTATACAAGAGCCTATTAAGCCATGTAGATTTCATTTGAAAATGTACCATATTATGTTCTAAGAGATGAGTTTAGCAAATATGAGAAACAGTTATTTTAGTACAATAAATAAGACTGAGATTTTAACACCTGGGAAATAAATAATAAGTTTCATGATTGCACAAACCATCCTTAGCACTGTATCCCAATCCTGAGAAAAATGCCTTGCACATAGTAGATGCTCAATAAATATGTTTCATTACATAATTTTTAACTGCTCAATTTATGCCTATTTGTCATGAAAAACAGGCTTTCTTAATAAAGGAAGATCATTTTTTTCAACAAAAGACTTGTTAATGCTAATTTATTTCTAAATGATTCCAAGTATTTCTTTTGTGTTTGTATTAATATCAGTGCTTTGTGTCATGAATAATCTACAGAGAGCCAAGATTTAAGTCAGTAAGAAATACATTTATTGTATAGGAAGGGAGTTTATTAAAACACATTTTATATATTTGCACACATTTATCTCTTTTTTTCTTAATGCATCTTTTTATACCAGTCTAACATAAACCACTCAATGTATTGTATCACATAGTCAATATTTCTACCAATGGGGAGCAGATTTTAACAGATGTATCTGATATTTTTATTCAAAAATCTATCAATGCTAAGTGATGCATATGGTAAGCCTTGAAAAGGAAGTATTATTAAAATGACTAGAGAGGAAGAAGAATAGTATTTGAAAAAAGAAAGAATGCACTTTAGAAAACACAGGAGTAGAACTGAGCAGGGAACAACAAGTTACCCAGTCTGATGAGAATAGAAGTGAGTGTGGGGGAACAGTGAGAAATAAACACAAATAAGTAGGATGGGCTAAATGACAGAGGACTTTGAACACTGTGCACAAAATAATTGATAATTATATATTAGAAAGTTTTATCTGATTACAATGAATGGGTAAAATGGACAGAGGAGATAATTGATGGGAAAAGAGATCAGATGGGAGATAATATCAGGGCTATACCTTATATATAGACATAAAAGAAGAGTAAAACACATTGAAGGAGAAATGGCAAAGCTTGCCAACCAGTTGGATTTGGGAGTAAGTATTTCCCCATTTTTCCAACGTGGTAGGAAATATTCACAAACTATACATCCAACAAAAGGCTAATATCCAAAATCCACAGGGACTTCAAATCAACAAGAAAAAAAAAAATCCCATAAAAGTGGGAAAATGTGAAGAGATATTTTTCAAAAGAGCCACACAAATGGCCAAAAAACATATGAAAAAAATGCTCCACGTCACTAATCATCAGAGAAATGCAAATTAAAACCAAAATGAGACGTCACCTTACAATCAGAATGGCCATTAATAAAAAGTCAAAAAACAATAGACATTGGCATGGATGCTGTGAAAAGGGAACTCTTACTCACCGTTGATGTGTTAGGTAAATTAGTACAACTTCTATGCAGAACAGTATGGAGAATTCTCAAACAACTAAAGACAGTTCTACCATTTGATCCAGCAATCCCACTACTGGGTATCTACCCAAAGAAAAAGAAGCCATTACGTCAAAAAGACACCTGCACTCACATGTTTATTATAGCACAATTCACAAACGCAGAGGTATGGAATCAACCCAAGTGTCCATCAATGGATGAGTGGATAAAGAAAATTTCAGATATAGAGATAAGGATAGATATAGATAGATCATGGAATACTACTGAGTTATGATATGAGAACAAAATAATGTCTTTTGCAGCAACTTGGTTAGAATTGGAGGCCATTATCGTAAGTGAAATAACTCAGAAACAGAAAACCAAAAACTGCATGTTCTCACTTATAAGTGAAAGCTAAGCTATGGGTATGCATGGGCATATAGAGTGATATAATGAACTTTGGAGACTCAAAAGTGGGAAGGGAATGAGAGATTGAATATTATGTATTGGATACAATGTACACCATTCAGATGATGGGTTCACTGAAAGCCCAGACGTTACCACTATACAATTCATCCATTTAACCAAACCCCTAGAGCTACTAAAATAAATAAACAAGGAAGAAAAGATAGCAGAAAACACAGGAGTAGCCCACATGAATATTACTAATGTATAGTTACCTATATACAGCATATATTACAAATTTCTTGAGGTCTTCTTTGTATCATTTGAATTCCTATTATTGCTATGATGAATTATTCCAAGTTTACTGGCATAAAAGCAACACACATTTATTATTTTCCCATTCTGGAGGTCAGAAATCTGAAATTGGTTTCACTGAGCTAAAATCAAGGTGTCCACAGGGCCAGTTCTTTCTTGAAGGTGTAGGGGATAATCCATTTTCCTGCCTTTTCCAGCTTCAACAGGCACCTGCATTCCTTGGCTCATGGCCCCTTTCTTCATCTACAAACCCAGCAACAGAGACTTTTCAAATCTCTCTCTCTCGGACTCTGACATTTCTGCCTGCCTCTTTCACTTATAAAAAACTCTGGTAATTGCATTGAGTCTACATTCAGATAATTCAGGATAATTTCCCCATCTCAAGATCCTTAATGTAATCACACTTGCAAAGTCCCTCTTACCAGGCAGGGTAACATATTCACAGCTTCCAGAAAATAAGATGTGGACATCTTTGAGGGGCCATTATCATGTCTACCACAAGGTATAAATTAAAACATCAGAAGCAGTTTTAAATTAATTTTCCTTGGACTTAATTATTACATATCAATTTACCTTCAGGTCAAATAATATATGTGAGATTGATTCATCAACTAGAAAATGAAAATAATATTTTTAATAGAGTTTTTATACTAGTCTTATTTTCTGCTGAAAGGCCTTTAAGTTGAATGTTAAAATTCTTATTATAAACTTCCATGTAATGATAGTTGGGTAGCAATAACAATAAACTGATAGTTTTCTGCCTGTAGCAGTATTTTGATGAGACTATTTTTGACTGAAACCTTTATTTTATATTTAAAAAATCACTGCATTTTATGCTGTTATTTGCTTCACTGAATTTTTTTAATTTAACATGTTCTATTAAAGAGATTTTAAACCTAGATACAAATTTTTTTCTCTGTATACATTTTTAATATTCACATTTTTAACCTAACAACCTAAAGATCAATTTGAACTTCTCAAACTATTCAACCTATAGAGGTTTTCCTCTGTAAAACGAAGTGATACTAAACAAAACTGCTGCAAAGACTAAATAAGATAATGTATCTATAACTGTAGCCCAATTGCTGGGCCATAACAGGTAGGTAGGTCTTCCATAAACTTTTAGCCTTATCCAAAATATATTCCAGAAGATTTGCTGACCAATACTGAGACACGTTTCTAGAAATACTGCAGATGAATAATACTGTGGGTGTTGTTTCTTAGTAAACTTGACAAATTTTAAATATTTGGTTACTCTACGCAATGAAATAAAATTTTAACATGAGCATCCCAGTACTCTATTTACTAAAAATGGCTGTTTCTTTACATGATATACTACTAATGAGTCAAGCTATCCTATAGCTATACAAAATGATAACTTTAAGCATTTTTTAATTTTATCTATCTAAAGGTGCCAATACATTGTGAAGAAAATTCTGTTAATTTCATTATATTTAACATAGCATATTCCAACTTAAAGTTATTCAAACTGAAGGCAAATCTAAAAGATAGCAGTGCTTTAAGAAATAAAAGCCATAAAATAAAAGTTGTCCAGTGGTTATAAATTCCCTTCAAGTTGCATTATTTCACATTTCTTCCTGTAATCTCATGTTCCTAGCTCTTTAACTCCCTTTGATTAAATAATGTTCCTTTGCTTTCACTGTTTTCTTTTTGTGAACTTGTCAAGTCGTCTTTGTCTTGTCTTGTATAATTTAAGAGACTTTTATGTAGCTCTCTGAGCGATTATCACCACACAAGTCCAACTGGGAGAATAATTTATGAGGTTCAAAATGAAGGGTCATTATGAATGCCATCTTTCCTGCAATGGATACGTACACTCTCTTGTTCATGCATGACAGGATTTTAGCTAGATCAAGGGAGATAGATGCTTTTAAATGAAGTATTATGAATGATATCATTGGTTACATAAAGTAATTTACTTTTTTAATCTTTACATTGCTTAATAAGTTTAGAGAACTGGAAGAAAACGTCCTTAGGTGTGGGTTTTTCTGTAACTTTCACATAAGTATTTCTTTGGTAGAAAACACAACTTCAAAAGTTGTAGTTTTACGTCCTTAGGTTAACATCTAGTATCCAGTCATAAGCTGGAATAATATGCATAGTAAGTATTCTGCACAATAATACTAAATGCAGAGGAAAAGCAAAGAGGGTAGATTTTCTCGATTTTGAAGAGAGGTTAATTTTTAAGTGTTTTTACTTTATCAAAGTACTCCTGACTGGTGTTCAGCAATCACTGGTTCTAGTAATGTTTATTTGGCTTTCTCTTATCATTTCAGTGCCCTGTATCGTTTTTTATTACAACAGACAAATAAAATTACTTCTGATTAATCTCAATAGCTGTGATTTGTTTTATGAGTACTTCCCTTCCAACCTAACCAAAATCACAAATGTTTCCACGTCACCTTATTTTTTATAAGCACATAATGTAAGGCATACCAAATAAGAAAATATACCAACTCTAAGCAGAGGGACAACTGTAATAGAAAACTAAATGTTTGAGTGTATTTATGTATATATGTTCTATTATTTTAAACAGCCTGTAAACCTAAGCCTCTCCTCTTATCTAAAAATCATCCTTCCTCCTCTCATTCCCTTTGCATTTTCACTAAACTCCCCTCAGTGTACTCATCTTGCTTTTTACACATTTATTTGTGTGAGTAGTTTATGCTTTTTCATATGTCCTGAGCTCTTTACCTTACCCACAATGCCTTGACTGTAAAGAAATGATAGCTAACTTTGGTCAGGTGCCGTGGTTCATGCCTGTAATCCCAGCACTTTGGGAGGCCAAGTCAGGCGGATCACAAGGTCAAGAGATCGAGACCATCCTGGTCAACATGGTGAAACCCCGTCTCTACTAAAAAAATATATATAAATTAGCTGGGCATAGTGGCATATGCCTGAAGTTCCAGCTACTCGGAACACTGAGGCAGGGGAATCGCCTGAACCCAGGAGGTAGAGGTTGCAGTGAGCCAAGATCATGCCACTGCACTCCAGCCTGGCAACAGAGCGAGACTCTGTCTCAAAAAAAAAAAAAAAAAAAAAATCTAAACCTGGGTTAAGAGCCACCAAATGCATGAGCACCACCCACATCTAGAGAACCTCAGGGCATGCATTTCCCCATGATTGATTTTCAAATCACCAAGTACTTCTTCTTAACCTTCACTATTGTTATGATTTTACATTTGTTGTTCTACATATATAACTAATATCTGTCCCCCACCATGCCAGAACATGCTAGTATTTTATAGATGAGTAATAGCAGCTGCCATTTATTAAGCTTTTGCCATGTGCCAGGCACTGCATCTTATTATTTAATACTCAGAAAGATCTTTGGTGTACCTACCAATTTACTTCCACTTTAGAGATGAGGAAAGTGAGACAGAGAGAGGTTAGATGACTTGCCCAAGATCACACAGCTAGTAAATAGTGGAGCCAGGATTTAAACTCAATGGCCGAACTCCAAAGCTTGGCTCTGAATAAGTGAAAAGATGTGTTTCTAGAAATCTAGCTTGGAGAGTCAAGAAAAGTAATAGGAAGCTGAGGGCAAAGTGGGAAAGAAAGGAAACAATACACTAAGTGGAGACAACAACGTGGATAAAGTACTGAGGAATAGTGTACCTGCAGCATAATGGGTGCTCAAAAATGCAAATGAAAAACTGAATATCTTTATAGCCCATGAGTGAAAAGGTTTTGCACATCTAAGTGTTGTATGACTAGTGCTCTCTGTGTATTTCTTTCTTTCAGTGCCACCGTGGGCCTTAATCGCAATAGCCATAGTCGCAGTCCTTTTAGTCCTGACCTGCTGCTTTTGTATCTGTAAGAAATGTTTGTTCAAAAAGAAAAACAAGAAGAAGGGAAAGGAAAAAGGAGGAAAGAATGCCATTAACATGAAAGATGTAAAAGACTTAGGGAAGACAATGAAAGATCAGGTAATGTATTCTTTCCACATTTCTTCTTAGATTATTTTGTTTAAAAACGATAAACAAAAGGTTTATTATTTTATGCCATATAATTATAGAAATAAACAACTTCTGGACCCATATTGTTTTTGAGATGCTTTGCAAACCTTTCAGTCATTGTTCAAGATCCCAAAGCATAATGGAGGCATTTGGCAGGGTTTTCCAATCTCCTGAGCATATAGAACAGAAAAGGGAATCCATGATCATCAGGTCCATCTTGATGGGTTTGGCATATGAGGATGATGCCTGAATATTTTGATTACATCTGTTTAACCAGTCTTCACTGTGTTTAGAGTTAGAAAAATCAAATAAAAAGTGCCTGAGTGTTTTTGCAGTTGGGCAGCCGGGATCTTTCTAATTTCTACTGTTCATAATTGCTGTTAAATAGCTGAGTTTTACAGCTGTTCATCAAACTTGATGAAAGCTGCTTTTCCTACATGTCCATCCAGTTGAAAAATTAGTTCTCAAGAATAATGAGTTATATGGGAGAAGAGAGAGAAATATGAGCCAGTTCTAAAGAACAAGACAGGACAGAATTTTTGCCTTATAAAATAGTTTTCTTTCTTATTTCTTAAAAGACAAAATTCTCATTTCAATTTAATAAGGACAATTACAACCATAACACTGGTTATAAAATCCATCTGGCTGGGTTATCTTTCCAAGCCCAAAAAAGCTATTTGGATGTTCTTTCTGTTGCTATCTGTTTTTGGCTAAATTAATTGGACAACTTGGTTCAAGATAACGTTTACTGTTATTAATAATTTTTAAATGCCCCTTCATTTTTAAAATAATATTCATATTGAATATCTCTAAAGAATATTTAATTCATATTTTAAAATTAAAATGTATACATACAGATTTTTATAGAAATAACATTTTCAATTATCAATGTTTTCCATGACATACAAAAGTTTCATTTATTCCCAAATAGCAAAATACATAGGCAGTTTTATAAATTCCTCTTATACTATTAATTACTATTAATCAAACTCTTAAACCTAAATCTCCTTAAGAACAATTTAATCAAGTGTTACAACACGCATTTTAAGTACATTTGCGTTGTTTCCTAGTTCATTACATATTCAGGACACTAATTCCCCTTCCCAGCTTGAGTTTTAAACTCTTTTTCCTCAAAGACACTATAGTATCTATTGATAATAATTTCACAAAGGCTCATTTTTTGCTTCCTGCATTTTTGTTTGGTTTTGGAGCCATGGAATGGATGGAATGCCTGTACTCAGAGAGTTTGGGACTGAGCTCCGAGTAGCAAGAGTTTGATTTTTCTGGCAATTTCTAATCACAGTCACAAAAGCCAATTCATAAACGTCCAACTACAAGTGTCTAATAAAGATTTTTCTCTTCAATTAAGTAGAAACTAAAATTTCAAATCATGTCTTTATTTCCACACTTTTCATAGCAAGCAGGACTTGATAAAGATTTATTTAAACAACTTATTGGGAGATTAAGTGTGAAAATAACCTCCTAGATGGACACGGACTGAATAATATGTATGTTAATTTTATCAATATTATGAAAACAATAATTTGACAATAGATTACTATCATTTTCATAATTGTCATAAAATTTGAATGTGGTTTCACTGTGTTCTAGAATTAATTAAAATTACTGAATAATGTTAAGTGATAACTATAACATTTCTTCCTAGGACAATAAATCTATAATATTTGTGGGATTTGTTCTGTATGATGTAAGATTATAATTTATGGCATAGTGGTGGTGTTTATTACCCCTGTTATGACCTGGATAAATGACCAAGATCTCAAATATAGAGAATTAATGGGGGTTAATTTTTCATTGATGATCTATTTTTTGGATGGGGAGAGACAGAGAAAATGATTCAAACAAAGAAATATTAAGAAGTCAGTGATAGTTTATAATAATCTGTTATTGCAAATTATTTAGAATGTCAACCACTCAAAAAGATGTTTTCAGTCATTTTAAGTAGATTGCTTTGTCTACGTAGGACATTAGCTAGGTCTCAATTTTACTAAGTTATGAGTAATTAAATGCACAGAATAAGATATAATTTGGACAGATGAATATACACTCCAGTGATAAACATTTATATAACTGTAGCTTACGCTACTTTTTGAAGCAGACAAAAGTAGCTAGTCATGGATTCCATCAGTTTATGAAGAGGAAGGCTGAAAAAGCAAAACAGAATGTGCAGATTTTAAGAGGATGTTTTGTCACATGATGATCGTCAGATCACCCAAAAATCAAAACAGCATGAATACAAATTGAAATTATTATTAAATAATTATATTTTCAAAATATCTTCAGCAGAATGTTGAAGTGAACATGGGAAGAAAATAAAGATGGCTTATGCCTCTCTTGTTTAAAAACAAGACAGACGTGAGAGGCATTTTAGATATAATTTCTTAATCTTAAGAAATAAATATATAGGCTCTAGATACAGGATATAAACGCTCTAGGACAATCAATACATTTTTACCATTTCAATTCATATCAAACTCACAGAAATTCAAATTTCAATATTCATGGCTACATGTCTCTATAGTAAGATTTTGAAACCAAGGAAGATTTTTTAAATATTCTGCAATGATTACAAAATGTATAGACATTTATGTTGCATAAAATACATATTTACGTGTTCTTTTGTATGCGTTAAAACTGGAGAACACTAACCAGACAGAAGGAAAATATTCACTTGTACAGTCATAGGTCTGGAAAGGTCATTTCTCCATGGTTTTCACTAATGTGTGTGGATATTTTAATTTTTATTTCTTCCTTCTATGTCCTTATCTGTGTTGTGTCTCATGACTGTTCTGGACTGTCCCTTGCGGTAGGTTTCCTCTGCTACTTAGACATCCCTAGTCAACGCTCAGATACATTTAGTGGCCTGGCACCTGGGGCTCCACAGCTGACGGTATATCATTCTGACACACATCAAGAGGCTGAACTAAATTGATTTCTTTAAAGATAAGGTGTTCTCATTTTAAACATGCTAACGGATTAAATATAACAGTATTAGAAAGCTCAAGTTTTAAGTTGATGGACACAGAAAGAAATTCAGTCCCTTGCACTACTTTTCCAGTGTGCCTTATTAAATCCAAATCTGAACAATGTCACTGAGAATGAACACATGCTCCTTCTGATGGTTGCGAACAAAGCACCTGTTGAATGTCAAAGCAAACCATGAGCATGTGCACTTAATCTTTGAAATTTAAAATAAGGTCTGATATTCACAACCAAGCTTTTTCTACTGCAATTTATCAAACCTCTGAACTGCTAGGTTTACAAGCTTTTTCTTCCGAATTTTGTTCCATGGAGGGGAAAATAGTGCTCTTGAGATATTGTAATAGCTACTGATTTAATAGGTCTGAATTTAATGTGATGGTACAGAAAATGTCTTGCTTAAGCTCAGCCTTTGGGACAAGAATAGACTTAATCACTTCAGTGATGAACAGTGGCTCTGAGAAATTATCAAAAATTTAGCCCCATTTCATGCAGAATAATTGCAGAGATGGTCCTGCCTTCTATTCAGGTAAAAGCCACTTAGGGAGAAGGAGATTTAATATATCAGCTATTTCAAATTGCATTGGGCTGAAACATGATACATAAATTCAGTTCTGAAAGAGACTTTTGAAAAGATATTTTAATCGATGAATTTTTTATTATAATAATAGACTGACATGCAGATTTATCAAACAGAAATAGATGTTAAATAGTTTGCTATTATTTTTACAAAACCAAAAATCTTACAGGGAGGCAAATTACCTAAGCTGCAATTTCCTGAGCGCATCTATGACAGTGTTAAAGACTTATACTCAGCTAGGGTTTTGAAAGGGCAAAGGGATTCCACTGCCTAAAGATATCTAACTAAACTCAGTAGTCTTTTTTTTTTTTTTTGTCACTTTACTATCACATGTTACCTTTAGTGACCAAGCCTCTTGTTCACAAGTTAAACAATTAATATAAATTTTAAAATATTTTCATGTTGTTTCCTGTCTTTAGCCCTATTAGTAATTCAACATTTTAACATTCAAAGAAACACCCAAGCATAGATTAAACTTTCCAAATTAAGTGGTTTGTAGCTAACCAAATTTGATAATGTTTCTACACAGATGTGTATCATGATGGCAATTTTCAATTTTCAAAACTCACTGTAGGTTCCTAAGAAATTTGTATGTTGGAAAAACATATTATATTTTTTGATTTTTTAAAAAGAAGAGCATTTGAATGAAACTTATGAGATAATGAGCTTTCTAATATTTCCATTTATAGTAGACTTAAGTTTTAGGTTATAAAGAGTATTCAATTGGTCAAACTGAGTTTTGAGAGTTCAATACAATTGATTTTGCTCTTAAATACAAAATGAATTCCTATACCAATTTGTTTTTGACAGAATTGCAAACCTAACTCTTTTTATCTTTTGACATCAAATAGACTCTTAAATCAATTTAATTCAGCCTAGCTTTTGGTGGAGCTGTTATGAAAATAAAGTGGTAAACTGAAACTGGAAGTGGGGTGAACTTTTCTCTAAACATGGATTTGCTGGTGGCATGTTTTTTTCCTCTTTTTCATACCATGATAAATGTAGATGTGAAAGACAGGGAATTTAAATTTTCTGAGGATCATCACTGAACTATCTTTTTCATAGGAAACAAGGCAACAAAAGGCCATGCATTTTATATTAATTATTCCACTGCATGTAGCGATACTTTATATGATGCTGAGCATCTCTTTGAACTACATGAATGTGAAACCTGGCCTGGTTAGCAGCATGTTTATCTTTCCTCTGAAAGCAGCAGTTTTATCAGAGCCAAATACAACACCAAGTTGATACTTTCTTTGCAACAATGTTACATTTTTTGCTTGCAATATTCTGAGGGGCTTCTTCCATCGCTTTCATTTTGCTTGCTGATTGGGGAAAAAAATTCCGTGCACAAAAGGAATTTAAAAACATATGTAAGCAGCAAATGTGAATGTGTGTCAAACAGATTTCCAGCATCTTAGTGCTTGCTTCGAACAGCTTGGAAGTGTAACTACAGGCCCAGTTCAATTTAAGTTTTAATGAAAATTCACTGAAATTCACATGTGATCCATTTCTCTATACATAGGCCCTCAAGGATGATGATGCTGAAACTGGATTGACTGATGGAGAAGAAAAAGAAGAACCCAAAGAAGAGGAGAAACTGGGAAAACTTCAATATTCACTGGATTATGATTTCCAAAATAACCAGGTCTGAAGTGGAGAAATGTCTTCAAATTCCATTATGTTTTCTGAAATTACCAAGTAGAAATTGCAGCAAGATACTTCTTAAAATATTTTGTTTGCTGCGAGGAGAAAATGCAATTATCAAAGCTATGGATGAAATAATTTCTAAGAACTGGCAGTCCCCTACTTGCTAATTTAACTTCTGGTAATTAGAATTCACAGTATTCAACCGATTACATCTACTTGTGGCACTTTCAGCAGGCAGACAGAATACAAATTAACTTGAAGCAGTCAGTCTGCTTCTGAGAGCTTCTAGCCACAGTCTCACCTTCTCAGCTCCCTCAGCCGGAGCTGCAGCAACCTCCCTTGGACTTTACAGATTTAGAACTAGACAGGGCTAGGGGCCTTTGAGTTCAGCCACTATTCTAGCCAAAGTTTTGAAAAACAATAGAATGATTTGATAAGGGATCAAAGATGAAAAATTGACTCTGGTCCTCTAAATTTAAAAGCAGGATTGCCTTATATGGTACTAGGTGAAACTCCTAGTGCTAATGAGATAGCAATTCTAAAAGAGTGAGAAGACCAGAGACTTACTTCTAGTGCCTAGGAATATTGCCCAAAAAGTGACAAAGAACTAAAGAAGGTAACCTCTCTGGAGGGAGGTGCGGCCTGGATTCCTGGGGGTGGGGCCATCTCCTCTCCCTGCCCTACCCTGTGGGCAGGCATTTTTGCAGCAATTGAAGCAATTTTGCAGCAATTGAAGCAAAAAAACAGGCATTTTTGCTTCAATTTCTCATAGTCATGAAAGACCACCTAGATGAGTAATAGTGGCTACCTTTTATTGACTGCCTGTCAATAAAATAGAGATTGATGAAAGATAACTGTTAAAAGTCGCTTTACATTCAAAGACATTCCAGGATCCACAACATTGATGAAAATGTACCTTACCTTTTGAATTGTTGCAGAAATGTGAAAGCTGGATAAGAATTAGGGGAATAGGCTAAGTTAGAGATCAGGTTTTTAAAAATCTGTAAGACAGACTGGGCACGGTGGCTCACACCTGTAATCCCAGCACTTTGGGAGCCCAAGGCGGGCGGATCACGAGGTCAGGAGATCAAGACCATCCTGGCTAACACGATGAAACCCCCTCTCTACTAAAAATACAAAAAACTAGCCGGGCGAGGTGGCGGGCGTCTGTAGTCCCAGCTACTCGGGAGGCTGAGGCAGGAGAATGGTGGGAACCCGGGAGGCGGAGCTTGCAGTGACCCGAGATTGGCCACTGCACTCCAGCCTGGGCGACAAGGGTGAGACTCCGTCTCAAAAAAAATTTAATTTAATGTAATTTAATTTAAAAATGTGTAAGACATAGCCCTTCTCCAAGTAGGAAAGTTTTAAACCTCTCCAGTTCATTTTTGCTTCACTTATCTTTTTGGGTAAAGAAGAACTGATGAATGTAAAATAAATACAGTTACTAGTAATGCAGCATGTGTTAATGATTTCCAGTTTGATGAGGAATGAACAATAAATAAATAAAACACCAATGCTCATCTTTGATGACTAACATCCAAAGTCAGTAGTGCTGTGAGAGCTCTAAGCTGTTGCAGAAATTCTGTGTTTTATTTAGGAATTGACAGTTCAAATAATGTCTTCACTTTCTGAAGTTTCCAGAGGGTTCCTCATGAAGAATGTGTAAATATGCTGTCATAGTAAAAATAATTTTTTGATCAGCTTCATTATAACCCTGGCTAGTTATTACATAATACATTCTAGAAAACTACATTATTGGTTTACAGGTTCAGGTTTATAATTCTACCATTTTTACTTAATTGCATATGACGTTTGTGATCATTTCTATCACTTCTAAAATTTGAGCATCAGGATTTGGTTAGGAGCAAAACCTCTTATTGATATATTCTAGGAAAGATCAAGGACAACTTATATTGGTCTTAATGTATAACATATTTTCAAAAAATTTAATCCAACTTTCTATATACATCCAATACTTTTCTCATCATTTATTGCATTCATATTTTCCAGTGGAAATCAGGTGTCTCATCCTGGTTAGTCATAATTTTGAAGCTTTTAAGTTAGCTTTAATTATTAATACTGTAAGTATCATTTTATAAAGTAGTATTTTTAAGAAAATAATAACACTGAAAATATTTTTACTAAAATATAGTAAGCGTACATTTACTGTTCCCTTTCCAGCAACCATCAAATCTAAAAAGTTATTTCATTCTGAGAAACTGATGAATTTTTAAAATATTACACATTGATTTTTTTCCCAAATATTCTCAGCTAATTTGATTTATAAAGTGATTCCTAAGAGGCAGGAAGATAAAGTCTGAAAAACTTCTTAAAGTTTGGATCAAATATATATGTTTGCTTACCAAAACTAAAAGACAACCCTAACATATTTTAATTAAGACACTTTCATGGTAGAGAGAAATGTGATATTTATCTCTTAGGCAGAAGTCAGAACAAAGTTGGAAAAAGTAACCTCATTCTTTATTAACAAAATATCCGAAAACTCTAAATCATAAATCGTCTAGCTTCTAAAGAGTTTAAGCCATCTCTCTCGTGTTTTTTTCTGCTCAAAAGAAAATTGTTTATAAAAAGTGAGGATGAGGAAATAGAATCTTACTTATTCACATTGCTACGTAAAGGTAAATATCAAATACAAATTTAGCAAACAAAGAGACAGACTGTTTGCTTTACTAATCATGTCTTTATAATCTGACGCCTATTTTAGCTATTTTTTGACCATCTGTCTGTGTTTTGTGTACCTACAATCTAGCATTCTTACTGCCACTGTCATATCATGATTCCACAAAAAAGATATTGAAGCATTAAAATGGAAACAACATAATCATTCAGGTTATTGGTCCATGTTAAAAATTGAGCCAACTAGCCAAAATGCACTTAAGTACATGGCGGGTCACAATTAAAATGGCTATGCTTTTTTTTAAGGAGGTGAATTGCTGTTTTACTCTACTAGTTAAAAAGGCATGAACTCAAATTCTCAGACTGTGATGTAAAAACCTGTGGTGTTACTGCATTTACCAAATAGCATATACCTTGAATAATAATAAGAGTCTACTTTGTTTCCTGTATGGATCTAAATCAGTCTGTTGACGCAAAATCTCTAATGGCAGAGTATCTGTGATGGTCTACTCACACCTCTTTTTTCTTTGCAAAAATATTAACAATGCCATAATACTTTAATATTTATAATGAGGCTTAAGAATACATCAGTAAGAAAACAGACTTAAAGAAATGTAGATAGTTCTGTGGTGCTTGGAAAAAATAAAAAACATAGTTACTCAACATTAAAAAACCTCACCTCCAATCTCCCTTCCTCTCTAAGAAGCTGAAATTACATTTCTTTGACTCCATGTCCTATATTTAAACACAGAATCTCACAGATAATAATCATTCTACTGTAAGTTAAAATAAATGTAGCCAGCCCACAAGCGAAGGTCAAATATAATAGAAACTAGAGGATCTTATTTTTTATCTCAAAATGCTACCCAATTTCTAAGAAATTTCTACTCAGCTGGTCTGAGGCTTTGATAAAGAATAAAAGCTTCCCACTTTATAATTACAAACTTGTGATTGCTTAACAATGTATTTTCACTTACAAATCATGCTCTGCAAAGAAAACAATGCACAAGGGTTTTTGGCAACTGGAAAGTTATTTGATTACAACTCTTTTGCAAAAATGAACTCCATATTTAACTGCAATCAGCAACCTTTTAAAAAGCCTCCTTTGTGCTTAAAACCAGGCTTCCCAGAGCCTGCATCTGTCATAATTGGGTTTCTGAAGTCTACATAGCTCACTTCATTTGCCTTCTGTATTCAGATTCATAAGAGAATAAGAGTTTATTAAAACGAAATAGGAAGAGGGAGAAATCCCAATATGCAGCATTGTGAACAAATCGATCTTTTCCAAAACATCGACTAATATTTATGTTTGCTGTATCCTCTCATTTATTTCAGCTGCTGGTAGGGATCATTCAGGCTGCCGAACTGCCCGCCTTGGACATGGGGGGCACATCTGATCCTTATGTGAAAGTGTTTCTGCTACCTGATAAGAAGAAGAAATTTGAGACGAAAGTCCACCGAAAAACCCTTAATCCTGTCTTCAATGAGCAATTTACTTTCAAGGTATTTTTTAATGTTTACTTATAACCTTTCCTTTGTTGTTTTAGTTAAAAGACTGATCTCATCCTGTCACATACACATGAACATGCACATGAATGTTTGTTCAGGGACTCACATTAATTCCAGTAAGAACATGCACAATTCTTATCTTCACTACAGTCAAGATTCAATATTGCCTTTCAGTGTGTTCAGAGTATGATTCAGTTCAGTCATTTCGGAATGGAATTGACTAGAACATGACTAGGATGTCATAGTCACATCTAAAAAGTGAGATCCCTATCTAACATAAAGCCAAAACAATGAAATCATTATTTTTCTAAATTTCAAAGTTCGTGAAAATAGGTACATCTGTTGCAATCCCAGGATTAAGCTATATCCCAATGCTTAGATGGTACAAATAGACATGACTCTTGTAACAAAACTCTGTGTGTAGAAGGACAGTTCGAGCACATTAAAGTCATTCTTCTTAACTAATCAATAAAAGGAATATGAACACACTGTTTTATTGCATTTCTAGCCTTTTTCCTTTACTCTAGGTTCTGCCCTGATGTTCTTCATCTTGTTGAGGCACCTCAGTTGACAAACAATAACAGAGATTCCAGCCATATAATATCTCATCAGGAAAACATGCCCTGCAGGTCTCCAGGATCTTTGTGGATCTTGGCTTGAAATCATTCATAAAAACAATTCCTTTGGTGGATATCTTTAACATGTGAAAAAAAAAAAAAAACTTTCTAATGCATTACTCAGAACAATATGTTTGTGAAAAATGACATGTCTGTGAATATGCCAGCGGGCTAATTCAAAATCACCACGTCCATCAGCCAGGCTTAGCATGTGCCTTGTGTTAGCAAACATTCTGCGATGAAATAAATTGAAAATGAGGGCATGAGTCATTTTCTCAAACCTTGTTTTCAATTATGTAAAGGGGAAGTGTCTTTCTATTCACTCTAAAATTTCTGAGTTTTCAAGACAAAGGTCCCTCATGGATTGTCAGTAATCTTACTTAAAATCTGGTTTTTCTGTACCTAGACAGTGAATTTAAAGTAGCAGTAAAGACATTCTGGAAACACTCAGCTCAGGAAGAGTATTTGCTTATGAAGCTTAATCACTATAGTCAACATACCACAAAACATAAAGTGGAAATAAAATTTTAAAAATATTGTAAGAGTAATCACAGTTGTTTTATTCATCAATTTATTAACCTTAAATTAGGTCAGCAGTTTCTGACCAAAACTTAGTGAGGAAATTCTTAAATAATATGAGCTAATGTATTGGGGCTTTGTTTTGTATTGCATTGCCCACATTATTATTTCTTTTAAAAAATGCTAATAATTTTATTAGTAATTTCTATAAAACCAAGTGTAATTATTGAAATTTTTGAATTCTCTATACATTTTTATCAAGTTTCATTTTATTTCAGACAGGTTGATCAAACTGTACATAATCTACAGTATAATATATTCTGCTATATTTAAAAATACTTCAATTTTTCTAGAGAGCTAGTTAGACATTGTAGATTACTCATCTTGAAATGCCAAAAGGCAATATGATATAGGAATGGAAGTATAAAAGACTTTAAAGAGGACTGGCTTTACAATGGATTTAAAAATTTAACAGGAACTCAACATGCCTGAAACTAAATTCGTCTTCTTTTCCTCCAGTTATCTGAAGGAGCTAGTAATCATTCGAACAATAAATATTTTCAAGGGCTTCTTCTGCACTAGGTGTTTTACATATATTCATTCATCCCCAAAACAGCCCCATGAAGCAGCCATTATTACAGTATTATCACAACTTAATAGATGAATAAACTGATGTTTAATCACGTGCCCCAGGCCCTTTAGTTGGAAAGTCCAAATCTGGTACAAGGTCTGTCTGACCCCAAGCCCAGATTTTTGACTGTTGGCTCTTTGAGTACAATCATTAGAAAGTCTAGAGAGATTTTAGATATACAATAACATTTTCAAGGGTTTATCCCTACTCTAAAATATTTTGTTTGTTTCTTTGAGAGTCAGCCCTTTGGAAGGGTTTATTTTCCATTCCTTCTAAAAAAAAGTATGATGCTTACTTTTTAATCATAATATCTTAATAAAAAATCAGATTCCAAACAGATGATACATAAATGACAGAAAAGAAAAACTCTTTGGAAAACTAAAATTTCTTCTATGTAGAAGGCCTAATATTCTTCCTTTTCTTCCCTCCTTAATACACAGAGTTAATTGAGAAATGTTTGCTGAAGCATAAGACAACCATTTACACTGATAAAATAATAGGAAGTGTATGAAAATTGATCAAACCTTTAAGACAAGTCTAAACAATTTCTTAATTAGGTATTTCTACCCAGTTACTGAAGTGTAGCTTACTTGGATTGCACTGCCTTCACTGAATATTAAAAATGTCACTAATAAACATCCCAACCCATAGCATCTGTCCCAGATATATTTGAACAGCTGGAGAATTCATCAGTTCTTGGCCTTTTGCCACCACTCATCCTAAAACATGTCATACCCAAGAATGAACTTCAAAACCCATATTATAATGCACCTCTGATATTCAAAACATCAATTTCGTAGTCAGTTCTTGTCAATCAACAAATTATTTTAGGGAGTAGGTGAGGCACTTGTGAATATCATTTCAATCCTTTCAGACTCCTTGCATAGTCTTTAATAAATCATTGCTCCATTGAACTGTGGCATTTAAATGCCTTGAAAGAGTTAATGGAACATTTGAAAAAAGTTATTTGCCCCTCAGTAAGTTACACCCTGACAATATAACTTATAACAACAATAACAACACAATATTCTACAAGAAAAACTTATTTATAGTCAGATGCAATTGGCTTGTTTATTCTTTTATTAATCTTAAGGATTTATAGCATGACTAATAGCAGGATCCATTATTAATAATGCTAACAGCTTCTAGAACTTTGAGATAACGCAATAAATCACTAAAAATTCCCATTTTCTCTCAAGTAATTTTACCCTCAAGCAGTTTGTCAAAAGTCTCAATTTAAAAAATAACCAAAAACAAAATTATATTCCTGTTCTGTTTATGCAACATAAATATTAAATTAAGCACCATCAACAAATAACATGTTTTAAGCATTTTTGTGACTGGATATTTTATCCTCATTGCTTTTTATTTAGGTACCATACTCGGAATTGGGTGGCAAAACCCTGGTGATGGCTGTATATGATTTTGATCGTTTCTCTAAGCATGACATCATTGGAGAATTTAAAGTCCCTATGAACACAGTGGATTTTGGCCATGTAACTGAGGAATGGCGTGACCTGCAAAGTGCTGAGAAGGAAGAGGTAAGGCAATTATTAGCATTTTTAACATCACAAGCTGTACTCGCCAGTTGCTGCTCATATAATAACTTACTGAGAAATACTCTTTACAAAGGGGGGTGTAGGCCTCTAGATGTTGATAGCTGGTAAAGTAGGGCCAAGGGCATTGCACCACTTTGTTAAAAAGTGTACAGGTCTTCTGGGTGTTATTTGAAAGGAGAGAGAGAAATTTGTATACTGAATCTAGCATCCCTGGACACAAACAAACGCACATGCACACAGGAACTCTTTCTAAAAGATTACAAAAGGCCACACATACTCATACACTACTGCTTTAAAAGGACAATGAAAAATTATTTTATTTCTCATATTTTTTCACAATCATTTTGTGTTTTCTGCATAGTTTATGTAGCCATTACACAGAAATAAAATGGTACTTTTTCCTTGATTGTTTCTTCATATCACAGACAGTTCATTGTTTCTCCTAAAGATATGAGAGCATAATTGGTGAAACATCAAATATAATTCACAAAGCCTGATATTAAATCCATTTTTTAAATGACTCACATTTTATGCCACTCCTCACATTGTTTATCCCCAGTTTTAATAGTTTAGCCCAGTATTTTTCCATGACTTAAAAAGGGAAGTTCAATATGTTTAGTGCATTTAAGCTTCATAATAATCAATTGTATCTGATTATGCAATGCCTGCCTGGCACCAGCATTTTTCTCTGCAAACATTTCAGTGGACCAATACTAGAAAAGCAAACAGGGCCGGGCGCGGTGGCTCAAGCCTGTAATCCCAGCACTTTGGGAGGCCGAGACGGGCGGATCACGAGGTCAGGAGATCGAGGCCATCCTGGCTAACACGGTGAAACCCCGTCTCTACTAAAAATACAAAAAAAAAAAAAAACTAGCTGGGCGAGGTGGCGGGCGCCTGTAGTCTCAGCTACTCGGGAGGCTGAGGCAGGAGAATGGTGTAAACCCGGGAGGCGGAGCTTGCAGTGAGCTGAGATCCGGCCACTGCACTCCAGTCCGGGCGACAGAGCAAGACTCTGCCTCAAAAAAAAAAAAAAAAGAAAAGCAAACAACCCGTAGCTTCTCTAAATTCCTAAAACAACTCCTTTCCCAGTCACTTTTTAGTTCCTGACATACGGCTGTAATTACCCAAGGGATGGCTGACCGCTCAGTCGTTTAGGATCTCCAGGTCCCTAGGATTCCCTGGCCTCTTGGGGTCCCCAGGGAGATCACAGAGAGAGTCAGACTTTCAGAGAAACTCAGTCAAGTCCATCACCTGGGAATCCTCTCAGCCTAAGGTCTTCTGTGACCAATCTGAAGCTATGAACTTTATACCCCCTATATGATGAAATGAGGTTTTAGAACAGGCCTATTAATTCCCATGATGAAACTGAAGTTTTCACTGTAAAATTGCTATTTGCTATTTGATTTTTTTTTTTTTTTTTTTTTTTTTTTTGGAGAGGGAGTCTCGCTCTGTACCCCAGGCTGGAGTGCAGTGGCGCAATCTTGGTTCACTGCAAGCTCCGCCTCCCGGGTTCACGCCATTCTCCTGCCTCAGCCTCCTGAGTAGCTGGGACTACAGGTGCCCGCCACCGCGCCCGGCTAATTTTTTGTATTTTTAGTAGAGATGGGGTTTCACCGTGGTCTCGATCTCCTGACCTTGTGATCCGCCCACCTCGGCCTCCCAAAGTGCTGGGATTACAGTGCTATTTGATTTTACAAAATGAGTCAAAAATACTTAAGTTAAGCTTTGCTTTTTTGGGGGGAAAAAGTATATATACTTCTATTTTCCAAAAAGAAAGCAGAGCTTAAGTATTTTTGTATATAATATTCATGTATACATATTATATATATATATATATATATATATATATATATATATATATATATGCCATCTCAATATCTAAGAATGTTGACTAACCTTTCTTAGACATTGAAACAGATTTAGCCCTACTGTGGATATTCAAGAATACCCAAGAAAAATACTGGGTTTTAAAATCATATGATTTTATGGATAGTTCTTTCCTATAAGTGAACTAATAGTAATGTTACAGACATCTTAATGAAAAAAATTCAGTCATTCAATTACAGTGTTCATAATTATTTAACAACGTAGTGAGATATTTCATTGAATATTTTATTGAAGTGTTTGACTTTGTGTAAATTGTTTGGGGGGAAAAGTAGGACCATAACAAATATTTATTAACTGATTGGTTTTCATTAGTTGGCTGGTGTTTGGTTGGCTTGTTCCTTGAATATGAGAACATGAACCACTGGTATTTCACAATGCCCACCTGTGCAGGGTGCATGGCTCACACTTGTTACCTTCACCTGGATAATTATCGGGTGGTAATGACATCCAAGATCACACCCAGTGGGTTTCTGAAAAATTGTGATTTTTTTTTTTTTTCTGAGTTAAGGGAATGTAGACCATTGAGCAAGTTTCTTCTTTCATAAATCTTTGAGTACGAGCAGAATTTGAAACTTAACACCAAGTTGACAGGTTCCGCTCTAGAATCTAGGGGGTTAGGTACACTGCCCATTCAGAATTTTAACCTAGAAAGTGGCCTAACATGATTTGCCCCTTATCTTACTTACCGATGAAATAGAATAGAATGTGAAGTACCCAGCATAGAGTCTGGCATATGGTAAATGTTCACTAAGTGAGAGCTCTCTCGTACCTTTTTCTTGGTTAATTTTGTGTGTTCTCTTTCCCCATTTTGTGTGTTCATCTCCGCATTTGTTGTGTCCCTCTATTTTTATCTACTTCTCCATCCTTTTTCTCACCACTGCGCTTACTGAGTATCTGTAAGAGTTATTAATGGGAAATATTAATTTTTATCATTATACTTGTAAAACTCTAGAGACTTTCCTCTTTGATTTCTACTCAGAAATAGAAATTTTTGGTTTTCAGTTGGACTATATCTCTTTATCAAGATATAGGTTATAAAAAACTGTATAATGTCTAGCTTACAAAGTATCTCTAGATGACTAGACCCAGTTAGAAACTTTTTCATAATAAAGGAAGATTCCAATTACATTTTATATATGAAGAATTATATATTCTCAATGATATGTGCTCTAACTTTGCATGCCACTGTCCATTAATTGCAGAAAATTGTAATTGTGTGAATAAACTGAAGTCTTAGATTGACTTTAGTTTTATGATTTTAAAGAAATTGTTTTTCCACTTTACATGAGCAATTTTGTTCATGATTTTAGTTTTGCTTTCATCTAACAGTGTTAAGCGTTATTTTTAATGTCATAATGAGATGAAAGATATCAAAGAGAGTGAGAAAAAGGAATTCAAGGAACAGCTTTGGAATCTAGAAACAGTACTGCTAATCATAGTAAGCTGTTCTGCCAGAGACTTGGATTTAAACAGGTTAAATCAGAACCACTGACAGCCAACTCTGTGATGTTAATTAAATGCAGTCAGGTTTTGTTGCCAGAAAGTTGACAACTATAAGTCATAAGATGATGAAGTAATTGTGTAGCTTAAAGGATTATGTGCTATTTTTTGTGACCAAATAATGTGCAAGCAATTTAGAAAGAAATGGGAATGAACATGGATAGTGTAAGAGCTCATTTGGAAGTGATTAGACCCATGTTTAAAAGGAAGTAATGTGGAAGAGATAAGCTGTACCAGGAAGAGCAACAACAAAAGCACATTGTTCCCACTATTTGATTCTGTCCCCAGGTGGAAATATTACTGGTGAGGTTTCCAGTTGGCTTGATCGTGTTCTGCAAATTTACACAATCAAAGCCACCTCACTGGTTTCCATTCACTTGCCAGTTTGTTTTTTTAACGATGCATGGTCGACTACTTTCTTCCTCCACTTCCCCACTTTCTAACAGATGAAGGTGGTCAACTTGTCTCTTATTTTTGTTTCTTTAAAACAGAAATATGTATCCTCTGAGTTCCTAGAGGATAGAGATGGTTATGTATAAAACTGTTGTTTCTTAATTTTTTTCTTTCTCAGTATATGGCTTCAAAATCATCTTTGGTAATCAGTATACAATTCTTCAGTGTGCAAAAGGCTACCAATATGTATAGTCCCAAGCTGTCTAAGTTGAATCTTCGAGATTTTCTTCTTTTTAATCTTTCAAAAAATAAGTATTTACGGTATACGCAAGTCAAACCTGAAACCAATCTTTATCCTTTTAGAATAATCTATTTAAAATTTTGACTTAATTATTTCAAACATTACAATCAACAGCTATGACTCCATTTTCCCTTCCTACAAATTTCACATATGTCCGATTTTAAGTTGTCTCAGTTCTGTACCCCAGGATCAGATAGATCATCAAAGTATTTAAACCCTTTTTATTTTAACATTTTATTCCATTTTTAAAATTTATTTTTATCTCCATGCCTTCTACTATATAGATAGATATTTGTTATCTCGAAAAACAGCATAAGGAATAGATAGCACCAGAAAAATAAAACTAAGCCTTTTTTTAACATTCCACCCTGACATGCTGCAAGCCCTCATGACTTGAGCAGTTACTGTTTTATTGTTTTGTTTCCATTAGAGAATAAGTCTATCACCTCTGCTTTGTGTAAAATTTGGTAAAGAGTGATTTTTAAATGAGATTCTGTAATCTAGTGCAAATGGAAAAAAAATTGATTGCAGAATTAAAACAAGTTGGAACATAATTTAATTAGTATCCAAGCAGAAGGGAAGAGAAACTACTTTAATGCTTTAATGGAAAATCAATTTTGCAAGAAAATTTCACATTTTTAAGCCTAATTAGAAAAACATTTACTTCACAGAAAAGCGTGTGAAGAATACATATTCAATCAAATGGCAACAGTTTTTTAACCTCCAATGGTCAATTCCTTGGTACTTCTTCGGAGTGAGTTACAGTCATTATTCCTTATGGCATCTTTTATGCCCAAGGATCATGAAAGAAGTGATGCTGTTTCTAAGTACAGTTAGCAATCAGATGGCAACTATGCTCTCCAAGAATCTCCACCCACCAATCAATGCCCTGATTGGAAATCCTTATGAAAGGTTAATTGCTGGAATTTTAAACATGGATGCCAATAGGAACCTTCCTGGTCATTCACAACCCATCACATTTAAGAAATGCAACAAAAACATTAATTTGCATCCATAGCATTTCAGGAAGTTATACTTGTTCTTCTTTACTTTTTCATTGTCTGTCTTCCCCACTGGACTGAAACTCCATCCAGGCAGCAGCCATTTCTATGGTTCCTCACCAAGGTTAATCACAGAGGCAAGAACACAGTAGGCATACAAAAATATTTTTGAATGAATGAATGGAGATGTTTATTAAACAGTACGAAACGTTTCAAAACACGCTTTTTAAAGTCCATGTTAATAGTCATTGTATTCTCATTTTACAAACAATGGTTAAAGTATTCTGAAAGCTGATGAGCAAAATGTCCTAGCTCTGAATGCTGAAAATAGTTTAGTGCCTCTTTGGGTTTTTTTTGCTATGTTTCTTTAAAGACAGAGGCAGTACAGATGCTTAGCAAAATCAACCTTGTTACTGTTTTTGTTGCTGGTTTTGAAAATAATAGATTTTGTCTCAGTAACTTTTGTTCGTTAAAGGCTTATTCAGTGTCTCCCTCTCTCTAACCCTCTTTTTCATCCTGTTTCCATAATGCACACGGGGTTCATAGATTACCTTAATTTAACTTTTGTTTAAATTTAAGACTTAAAGCTATAGTGTAAGTCTCTGCCTACATCATGGCAATTGATCCAGATGAAAATGCGAAAGAATTAGTTCTAGGGAGAACTCAAAGAATGGGAACAAAATCTAAGTTTATCATGCCTAGAATATTTGTTGTTAATCAATTTTATAATATAGTAGATATCACTTAGTAGTATTGAATCATTTTATAGTACAAAACTATAATATATATTAGTGTACCTAGTATCTATGTGTCCATATCATGAGACTTGGAACATATTCATTTCCCTTTAAACTGCTACAGAAGTATAAATGTGTTTTATTTTTTATGGTATCTTGGGCCATAGCGGTGGTTTGAGTTTGCGTCTTTGGTTAGAATTTCTGTCACCAATTGTAATTGTATTCTTATGCATAATAAATGCTATCCACTTGATGATGTGGTTTCCAAGAACATGATAGGAAAAAGCAAATAACTTGGAATATCTCTCTAGTATGTAGGACTGTAATTTGCTTGCCTTTCTGATTAAGAGGACTTTTCAGGCACAGGTAAAAGAAATCCAAATTCTCACTTCAGAGTTTCTAAATAAAAATCCAATATTTTTTATTTTAAATTCCCTAGAAAAGTAATATAAATTAGACTCTAATTTGAAGCAATAATTAAAGTGAGGAGAAACCCTGGACATTTTCAAAATGCACTTTGGCTGCCTTCCATTGTTCTCCCTCCCATTGTCATACTTTAGCCTACTGCACCTGCCTTCCTCGTCACAGTGATAACCACCCAAAGGTCTGGGCTGACAGCCTGGCTCTCTAGCTTCCAAAGTTCATCTTCATTAAAGCTTATATCAACTTCTCTACCTATGCTATAAACACAAATAATAGCTACCATTTACTGAGAGTCTACTGCATGCTGACCAAAAAAAAAAAAAAAAAATCATAACATTCTTCAAAATTGGCATTATCACATCTGTTTTACAAAATTGGGAAGGAAGGGAAATGAGACCCAGGAAAGTTTAAGTAATGTTTCCAAGTTTACACAGGCAATGCCATAATTACAATTCAAACACAGGTCTAAAAGCCTACACTTTCCATTTATTGAGACTGAGTTTCACTCTATCGCCCAGGCTAGACTGCAGTGGTGTGATCTCGGCTCACTGCAAACCCTGCCTCCTGGGTTCAAGCGATTCTCCTGCCTCAGCCTCCCAAGAAGGTGGGATTACAGGTGCCTGCCACCATGCCCAGCTATTTTTTGTGTTTTTAGTAGAAATGAGGTTTCATCATGTTGGCCAGGCTGGTCTCGAACTCATGACCTCAAGTGACCCACCCGCCTCAGCCTCCCAAAGTGCTGGGATTACACGCGTGAGCCACAGCACCCGGCCCACATCACCTTCTGTAAAGAGTCTCTCTTGGTCTTTTCAGGTCTGTCTGGCTCCCAAACCCATTTTCTCTCTGCACTGCCATATTGCCACAAAGAGAGTGCAAGGATATTGTCTGTTTTGTTTATCTACTTATGCCCAGCACATTGCACTGTGACTGCAACGTCCAAGGTGCTTAAATATTTTCAAGTAGATGGGTTGAACAAATTAGAATTTAACAAACATGCCTTCTAATGTTCTATCACCTTTGAGAGAGTCATCTTTAAAAGATACAGTTATTCCAGTTGCACTGTGGTATCCCAAAATATTTTTGAATTCCAGTCCCTCTCTCCAAATATCTTTCTCAGTGTATAATACATTATCTGTTCTCAATAAGGATTTGTCTTTGTCTTGAAAAGGTAAATTTCATTGAAATGGCCATAACTATGAAGGGTCAAGTACAGGCTATTAGTTGATGATCGAATTGGGTAAAACAGTTGTAATTACTGTGGGAAAGTAATGAGATGGATGTTCTTATGAGGTTTATATTCTGACTCTGTCCTAAATGCTTTGAGCATTAACATCATTACATGGTCTCTCAAATGATTTGCTATGGGGAAAATTCTCATTAGGAGATATAAATTCTGATACAAGTTGTACCAAGAAAATATAATTGTTTGAATAGAAATCAATGTAAGTATTAGGTTTTCTTTTTATCCAAAGAATAAAAGGACTGAGAGTTTTCAGTTGAATTTTAAATAAAGCAGAGCAAAGTGGTTTTGGAAGCCTGGATTTCATGTATATAGGCTGGCAGAGCAGAAAGTGAAGACTGTGTGTTGAAATGGGAACAAATATAAAACAAAAGGAGAATGAGAATAATGAGCAGTCTTGTTTACATCTGGTTTTTCATATTATTGAAATAATGAAGAGGGTTTTGAGCGGGAAGAAATGTGAGCAACACAGGAGAATGCTTTGTTCTGTCTTCCACGGATTTAAACCTTTTAAAATGTAATCTTTTATCTTGAGTTCATCATATGCTTGGGAGCAATTTTTTTTTATCTTGTTTGTGAATCTTCAAATGAGATGTTTTTACCTTCTGTCTTACTCCTACCTACCTTTGAGCAGGCCAAATGTTTGTGCTGTAAAATCTTTAATCCATTACAATCTGTTACTCTGCAATTAGATGAAATGTCAGTGATTGAGTTGTACTAGTTGTACTACAGAACAAGGGAGGAGAATGAGGACTGGCTGAAAAACAAGAGCTTAAATAAAGAATTCGAGAGAGGAAGCATACACAGACACACAAACTTACTTGCTTCAAACATGATTAAATTATTGCCAGTTATGAACAAGAACTTTTAAATACTGCAAATTAATTTTATTCATTCTTTCATTGATTCATCATATATTAGGCCTCTTTTATAAGCCAGGTATTGTGCTAATTTCAGGGTATATAGTGGTGAATAAGATAGACCCCTAAATCCGGCCACCCAACCTCCCGAGCCTGCAGAGCTGAGGCTGAAGTCCTGCCAGACGCTGTGGGGGAGTGAAGTTTGCAAACTTCCAGGGCGCCTGGCCCTGGGTGTTGGGCGAGCCCGGGGGTGGTCGGAGGGACTCGGGGGCAGCCGGAGAAGCCCAAACGCAGCCTGCGTGATTACAGTTATGGCCACCCAGGTGATGGGGGAGTCTTCTGGAGAAGGGCTGTTTACCGGCAATGGCAACGTTGGAATGGCCTTGCCTAACGGCATGTATGACTTGCATGATCTCTCTAAAGCTGAACTGGCCGCACCTCAGCCTGTCATGCTGGCAAATGTGGCCTTCACTGGGAAAGTAAATGGCAGCTGTTGTGATTACCTGTTCGGTAAAGAAAGACAGATGGCAAAATTGATACCTGTTGGGGATAACAACATTTCAGATAGTGAAGAAGGAGGGGGACTTGAAGAGTGCTGAAATAAACGGTGAACCTCGTGGGCTGAGACGTTTGGAACTCAGGGTTGTAGAACTTCAGCCTGTATTTGAGGCAATAGCTCCTCCAGAGATTTACAGCTCAAATAAAGATCTTTCTCCTGAAACACCTGGAACAGAGGACAAAGGCAAGAACTCGAAGACCAAATCCTTTTGCTGTAAGTCATGCCAATAAGAAGCATAATCTGAAGAACGGTTTGTGCATCGCCTGAGTTCACAGTGCCAAGAAATTTTTTGTGGAAGTGCGGAGAGGCCGGACGCGGTGGCTCACGCCTGTAATCCCAGCGTTTTGGGAGGCCAAGGTGGGAGAATCACCTGAGGTGGGGAGTTCGAGACCAGCCTGACCTACATAAAGAAACCCCGTCTCCACTAAAAATACAAAATTAGTCCGGTGTGGTGGCGCATGCCTGTAATCACGGCTACTCGGGAGGCTGAAGCAGGAGAATCGCTTGAACCCGGGATGCAGAGGTTGCGTGCCGTGAGCCAAGATCACATCATTGCACTCCAGCCTACCGAAGAGCGAAACTCCGTCAAAAAAAAAAAAAAAAAAAAAAAAAAGGCGCAGTGGCTCACGCCTGTAATCCCAGCACTTTGAGAGGCAGAGGCAGGTGGATCAGGAGGTCAGGAAATCGAGACCATCCTGGCTAACACGGTGGAACCCCGTCTCTACTAAAAAAAAAAAAAAAAAAAAAATTCAAAACATTAGCCGGGCGCTGTGGCGGGCGCCTATAGTCCCAGCTACTCGGGAGGCTGAGGTAGGAAATGGTGGGAACCCGGGAGGCGGAGCTTGCAGTGAGCCGAGATCACGCGATTGCACTCCAGCCTGGGCGACAGAGCGAGACTCCGTCTCAAAAAAAAAAAAAAAAAAAAGGAAAAGAGAAAGAAAGAAAAGGGGAGCAGAGAAGCAAGCAAAAGCCAGGGAATCTGGCTCTTCCACTGCAGAAGAGGGAGCTTTCTCCAAGGTCCGTGTTCGCTGTGACAGCTGTGGCTACAATACCAATCAATGCGATCCCTATACTGCACACCTGAAACACCACACCAGAGCTGGGGATAACGAGTGAGTCTACAAATGCATCATCTGCACATACACAACAGTAAGCGATGTGTTTGGAAAGTGTAAGCCTGGAATTAGGAGACATAATTATTCCTCCAAGAATATCACTTGGGAGATTCCAAAGCCATAGCTATTACATGGCAAACCTAGGATAAGAGGGGTAGTATGAGTGCTGGCAAACCAGCTGCAACTTTCCTATACAGTGAAAAAGGCTGGGGAAACAAGTACAGGTCAGATTTTTTAAAATCATACTTTCTCAAGGATCTCCACAAACTGGTGGGTGTCCTGGCTGTCTGTGTGATAGCCTCTTTCTACAGGTGATACCTCAAATGAATTGCAGCTATCCTAGTGTTCCTGTGGGGGTACTTTGTTTGAAAAAAGGGCATGTACTCCAAAACATTTTTGTAGGTTCTTTGGCGAGGCACCAAAGAGTACGAAAGAATCCAATATAGGATTTTTCTTACTGATAGCAGGTATTTGTTGCAGTAAAATAAAATATGATCCCAGTAGGGAACCTTGAATTCTGACCTCGCATATTCTGTTTTGAAATAACCACTTTATGTTTCTTTTTTTTTTCTTCTTTTTTTTTTTTTTTTTAATCTGATGATCTCTTTGAGGCCAGCTTCAGATTTTGGCAGTAAAACGTGAAAGATTAGGAAAAGCATTAATAATCTGTGGGTGGAAAACTTGTTAAAAATCTGAGAGTAAAGTTTGAGTTAAAAGTTGTTTGAACATGGAATTGACTGGGAGGCCAAAGATTTAAAAAAGCAGAAGATTCTTCTCTTAAGACATGGGGAGTAAGTTGTGTGGTAACGGTGTGTGTTTTGTGTGCATGAACGGAAATTGTAAATGTTGAATTCTAGGCTCCGATGATCACTGTCAACAGAAGATCAAGCTGCAAATATTTATGCTTTAAAACTTAAATTATAAAGCTAGTTAAACCTTTCTAACAACTAGTTTTAATGTTCATGGGTACATTTTACCTAAGTTACTGTTAACATTGTATAGAGAAAGATTCATCTTAAGCACAGATTGGCTATCAGGAATTAGTTTGGGGAAGAGGTTTTTTTTGTGGATTCTTTCATTCTGCAAAAGAAAAACCATTTGCCTTCTGGGGAATTGAGCTAAATTCTAATCTAGTCTTTAAGACTAGAATGCTAAAAACAAAAACATGAAGGAAATTAAAACCCCTTATTTTTAAATCGATTTGTAAAAGCGTTGTTACTGGAAATTGATTGGACTTGAGGCCTTCTTCCAGAAAATAAGGACTTGATTGTCAGGCCTGTATTAGGTTGTGAACCTTAATGCCATGTATTCATACTTATTAGAAATTGTTTCAGTGAAAAGCACATTAGCAGTATGAACTTCTGGTCCAGTTGGAAGTTCTTCCATTTGAAAAATGTGATATTTGCCTGGAACTGTTTGCATCTTTTTGTTTTCTAGTCCCACTCGCCCACACTGGATAGAATGTAAGCTAGAATTTTCCCTTTTGATAAAAGAACAAAAAATGAACATGTTATTTGTAAATTGTTGTGTAGCAACTAGTGATAAACTTGAAACCCTAGAATACATGACAAGCCTGATCTTAGGTAGTTATGAAAATGAATCTCTTACCTGTCTTTTGAATCTATATTCACATTGGTTTTTAAGACTTTTTAAGTTATATTTTTTCCTTTTTTCTTCAGAGCTGCTTCTTAATTGGGGGCCACTTTTTTCTTTTATTGTGTAATTCATAAGGGGCTGCCTTTTTTTTTTTTCTTTTGATAAGGCTTATAAGTATGGCTGGATGTTTTGCTCTAGTCTTCTAAGAAGGGCCATTTTATTTTTCAGAGTCACTTATAAAGTCATGTGTAATTAACTTTGGAGACTGTTTTGCATATGACTGCTGCTACAAATTAAAACCCAAATAGACCTCATTGCATGTCACCCTATGAATGCTTACAATGGAAGGAATACCTTGCCTATAGTATACTGTCACTTCTGGACTGAAAAGCTGAGGAAGAAACTTAATTTTCTTTTTCGCATAAGTTGAAAAAACTTACTACTGTTCCCAGTTTCCTGATTGACCCCAGCAGATGAAATGAACAGATAGTGTTAATTCAGATTGAAGAAATTATCTGAATCTTGACTTGTGTAGATTTACAATCTACATGCAATATTAACTAAATCAGATAGCTTTTACAGTTTCACATGTGTACATAGGTTCCCTCCCAGTCCCTTCCATACCCGTTAGTTATTGAACTTTCTAATTCTAATTCTATTGAAACATTACAACAGTGTTTTGTTGCACCAGTTTTATAAACTTATGCAGTGCAATACGGGTTATTTTTCTGAGGCAAACCAAAGGCAAATATCTCAAGGTTCTTGCTGCCTTCTTTAGCAGCATTTGAGGGAGGATCTTTTACACATTTGTAACAGATAAAAATAAAGCAGAATGCAAATCCTTTTTTAAAATCTTAAACCATGTACCAAGTTTTTGGTCCAAGTTGTGTAGGATAAGTTAAACTTAAATTGCATTCTGTTAACCAATATGAGTGTATTTCTGTAAGCATAGTTATGTTGAAATACAGTTTTAAAAAGAAAAAAAAATCAACCCACTAAGCTCAGTCAATTAAAAATTAATGGTGAGACAGAACTGCAGGGTATATTATAACTTAGCCTATGTGGATCACCATGACTCCACTTACTATTGATGTGTCCTTTGGCTTGTTGCTTAATCCTTTCATAAAATGAGATTAATATTTACTCACCTCCATGAGTTATGACACACTCTAAATGAAATAATTAATGTAAAGCACTTAGAACAATACTTGGCACCAGATAAACTCTCAAAAAATATTAGTGGTTTTTGTTATTGAAAACATTGGTCAGAGCCCTTATTTCCTTGCCAGCTGAAAAGCATTTTTCTGATGACTAGACTTATATCTTTCCTTTATTGAGGACACTGGGACAACCTAACTGTTCAGAAGGCATTGTCATATATGGTTTTAATAAAAGAGTGGATATCTGAACCTAGATCCCATGTGCGAGAGTCTGTAGGGTGTAAAAAGATTTCACAAAGACAAACCCAGTTTAAGGCTCAGAACGTGTGCATGGAAGATAGTGCTACCATGGTGTGACCTCAGTGATTGTGCACCAATTAACTCCTCTAAGCTCTGACACCCCACAAAGGAACTCAAAGTTTCAGGCTCTGCTAAAATAAGACAGACAATAACAAGTGTTGGCAAAGATGTGAAAAAATTGAAATTCTTATACATTGCTACTGGAATGTAAAATGATGTAGCCACTTTTGAAACCAGTTTTGACAGTTCCTCAAAATGTTAAATAAAGTTGCCATGTTACCCAACAATTCTACTAAGTTCTACCCAAGAAAAATGGAAACTCATGTATACACACCAAAAAAAAAATGTGCAAGAACAGTAGTAGCATTTTTCATAACAGCCAAAAAAGCAGAAACAACCAAAATGTTCATCAAGTGATGAATGGATAAACAAAATATGGTATATCCATACAATAGAAATTACTTAGACATAAAAAAGAAATGAAGTCTTGATACATGCTATAACACCGAGGAACCAAAATAGGCAAATCCACAGGCAGACAGAAAGTAGATTCATGCCTAAGGGTAGGGATAGGATAGGGAATGGGGAATGGGGATGATGGGTATGGGATTTTTTGGGAGTGATGAAAATCTTCTAGAATTAGATAGCAATGACGGTTACACGATCCAGTGGATATACTAAAATCCACCAAACTATACACTTTAAATGGGTGAATTTTATGGTATGTGAATAAATACCATTTTTCTCAATAAGCTATTTCTTATCTTCTATTTTCCTTATTATTTTTAAATTAAATAAAATTTAAAAAAATTATCTGAGACAGGGTCTCTTTTTGTCACCCAGACTGGAGTACAGTGGCACAATCATAGCTCACTGCAGCTTCAAACTCCCAAATCCAAGCAATCCTTTTACCTTGGCCTTCTGAGTAGCTGAGACTGCAGGCTGGCACCACCATACCCAGCTAATAGTTTTTGTTTGTATGTTCGTAGAGACAGAATCTTACTATGTTACCCAGTTTGGCCTCAAACTCCTGGCCTCAAGCAATCCTCCCACCTCAGGCTCATAAACTGTGACTCACCACAGCCGGTCCTAAATCTGTTTTTTTTTATTTATTTTTTTTGTTTTTGTTTTTGTTTTTTTTTTTTTGCTGGAAACCATCATTCTTAGCAAACTATCACAAGAAGAGAAAACCAAACACCGCATGTTCTCACTCATAGGTGGGAACTGAACAATGAGTTCACTTGGACTCGGGAAGGGGAACATCACACACTGGGGCCTATCATGGGGAGGGGGGAGGGGGGAGGGATTGCACTGGGGAGTTATACCTGATATAAATGATGATTTGATGGGTGCTGACGAGTTGATGGGTGCAGCACACCAACATGGCACAGGTATACATATGTAACCAACCTGCACGTTATGCACATGTACCCTAGAACTTAAAGTATAATAAAAAATAAAAAATAAAAAAAAATCTGTTTTTAAAAAAAGTTTCAGGGACAGAGATACCAAACATCAAAGCATGATGTTTGGTATCTGGGGCTGACTGGGGTCCCATGTGAAACAGCCCTCAGGTATGCTGGGAATGTCTTTCCTGGGGCTGTTTAAAAAGTTTTGGGATATTTGCTGAAAATATTCTAGTCTCTCTTTAAACCAGAACACTTGTCTCCAAAATCACACTCCTTATTACCATTTCTATTGATATAAGGGCAGTACTAAGGTTCCCTTTTTAGAGAGGAGGAACCCAAGCCTAGGACATATGCTAGCCACTGAGAACTCAGGATGAAAATGCCAGTTTTTCTGATTCCACAGCCATTTTCTACTAGTCTACTCTCCCTTAAGATAAGAAGTTTTATGCTTAATTCTCCTGATATAAAAACGAAGTTTTAAACATGAAAACCAATCTTTTTGCAGCTTGTTTTCATACTGTAGCGTCTCAGAGATTCCCCAAGTTGCTCTTTTCTGGACCTTTTTTCTAGCAACATCATGGCTTTTTAAATTGAGATAAAATTGGCATGCAATAAAATGCACAGATGTTAAGTGTACAGTTCAATGAGTCTTGACAACTCTATACACAGTGTAACATCACTCCGATCAAGCTACAGAATATTTCTTACCCCAGAAAGTTCCTCATACCTCTTTCCAATGTGTCTTAGCCCAGGCTCCTAGAGCTAACTTCTGTTCTGATTTTCCTTATCACAGATTAGCTTGCCTGTTTTGAACTATATACCAAGGAATCATATTATTTTGTGTCTGGCTTCTTCAGCTCAATATGATGTTTTTGAGATTCTTCATACAGTAATATTTCACTCCTTTTTATTGCTAAGTGGTATTCAATTATGTGAATATATCAAGATTTATCCATTTTCCAATTTGGGTTACTTCCAGTTTGAGATTGTTAGGAATAAAGCTGTTGTACTTGTACAGCTTTCTGTGGACATATGCTTTCATTTCTCCTGAACTGCTGGTTCACAGGTAGGTATCACACTTCTTTGAAGCTAAAATGACCAGGAATTTTATATAGGTAATAGTCTATATAGGAATGTATTGTGAGACCTACCGTATATTTTCTTTTCATTCTCACTAGCCTCCTTGATGATGCTCAGCACCACCTTGATTCTTGACCTGGGCACTATGTTTTCTATCCTGCACCATACAACTGGCACCTCATTACACACATGGTTATTCTCTAAGTGTAGGTGCATAGCCACACAATGCTGTTACAAAAAGATGCCTTGTTTAGCTGTTTCGTTGTCTCAATAGATAGAATATAAGCTTCTTAGAAGTGAGGAAAGCGTCTTAGCACTTTTTCACATCATAGTAATTAGCTCTTAGGAGAAAGTATGGCATGGATCAAATGAGCATAGAACTTGGAATCCAAATCACATCAACTCTCTGAGCCTCATTTCCTCATATGCTAAATGTTATTGAAAAATGTCAAATAAATTATGTACCTATGTGTTTGAAGTTTAAAAGTTATTTTTCAAGCATAGGTCTGTCCAATGCCAAATGAATTCCTAAAATAAACAATCAGATACATCGAGTAGCTATTCACTTTCACTATTTTATGGTGGGGAAACAATCCATTGTTTCCAGAACCATTTAAAAAGTTTAGGAGTATTTTCACTCTCACTGCGGGGATGGTGAACATCTCAGTATCTTTATCACAACTTCCTTCCATCCTTCCCAGATTTCAAGTGCCAGAAGGCAAAGTGGAATGACCCCTAAGCTTTTTTCAAAAGCTGATGGAAGAATTCCCTGTCAGCCTACTTTATGCAAAACAACTTCTGGCACTGGCTGTCACCCTGCCAGCCTTATCTCCACTCTTCTTACTTTTTGCTCTACTTTAAATGTCTCTCAAATTATTAATCATATGCAATTATTTTCCCCCTGGGACAGGCCACAGCAAAATTGCAAACCAGAGATGGCAGAGTACTTACCGGGGCGCCTTGCTCCTGGCCTTCAGGAGCTGGCAGACTTCTGGCTTGGAAAAGAGCAGGACATTGCACAGTGGGAGAACCCGGGGCACACAAGCCCAGCTCAAGCCAAGCTATCTACTTACAACTTTAAAATGCTGATAGGGCAGTGTTGTCAGAAGTGACTGTCGGGCGAAGTGTCAGAGCCCTGGCATCAGGAAGTGGTCAACTCACGTGTTGGTAATTTACCGACAACAGCATAGGTTGAAAAGGAAAAGATTATTAGAAAGAAAGAACACCGCAGAAGAGTGCAGTGGTGCACCTCAGTGAGAGGACTGAGCGCACTGCTGTGGATTTTTCCATAGGGGTATTCAAGGACCTTCAGGCCGGAGCTTAAGGGTAATTTGGACTATATTAACCACATAGATCATGATAAATGATTATGTTTGTAGATATTTTGGAGTGTTAATGTCAGCAAGGCTTGTAAAATGAGTTTTGGAGTTGCATTACAAAGATATTGAGCTGTGAAGAATTGCCCCAAATATTAAACTTTTTAAAGAAAAGCTACCAAAAATGTGTGGCTCCCTAAATGTACTGCAATGTGAACTGTGGCACTGGCTATTCTCCTAAATTTCCATTTCTTTTTTTTCTTTTTTTTTTTTTTTTTAATTATACTTTAAGTTCTAGGGTACATGTGCATAACGTGCAGGTTTGTTACATATGTATACCTGTGCCATGTTGGTGTGCTGCACCCATCAACTCGTCAGCACCCATCAATTCATCATTTATATCACGTATAACTCCCCAGTGCAATCCCTCCCCCCTCCCCCCTCCCCATGATAGGCCCCATTGTGTGATGTTCCCCTTCCCGAGTCCAAGTGAACTCATTGTTCAGTTCCCACCTATGAGTGACAACATGCAGTGTTTGGTTTTCTCTTCTTGTGATAGTTTGCTAAGAATGATGGTTTCCAGCTGCATCCATGTCCCTACAAAGGATGCAAACTCACCCTTTTTTATGGCTACATAGTATTCCATGGTGTATATGTGCCACATTTTCTTAATCCAGTCTGTCACTGATGGACATTTGGGTTGATTCCAAGTCTTTGCTATTGTGAATAGTGCCGCAATAAACATACATGTGCATGTGTCTTTGTAGTAGAATAATTTATAATCCTTTGGGTATATACCAAGTAGTGGGATGGCTGGGTCATATGGTACATCTAGTTCTAGGTCCTTGAGGAATCGCCAAACTGTTTTCCATAATGGTTGAACTAGTTTACAATCCCACCAACAGTGTAAAAGTGTTCCTATTTCTCCACATCCTCTCCAGCACCTGTTGTTTCCTGACTTTTTAATGATTGCCATTCTAACTGGTGTGAGATGGTATCTCATTGTGGTTTTGATTTGCATTTCTCTGATGGCCAGTGATGATGAGCATTTTTTCATGTGTCTGTTGGCTGTATGAATGTCTTCTTTTGAGAAATGTCTGTTCATATCCTTTCCCCACTTTTGGATGGGGTTGTTTGTTTTTTTCTTTTTCTTTTTTTTTTTTTTTTTATTTTTTTTATTTTTTATTATACTTTAAGTTCTAGGGTACATGTGCATAACGTGCAGGTTTGTTACATATGTATACATGTGCCATGTTGGTGTGCTGCACCCATCAACTCGTCAGCACCCATCAATTCATCATTTATATCACGTATAACTCCCCAATGCAATCCCTCCCCCCTCCCCCCTCCCCATGATAGGCCCCAGTGTGTGATGTTCCCCTTCCCAAGTCCAAGTGAGCTCATTGTTCAGTTCCCACCTATGAGTGAGAACATGCGGTGTTTGGTTTTCTCTTCTTGTGATA
>NC_045443.1:76775196-76781086 GCF_002776525.5 Piliocolobus tephrosceles
AGAGATCTGCTGTCAGTCTGATGGGCTTCCCTTTGTGGGTAACCCGACCTTTCTCTCTGGCTGCCCTTAAGATTTTTCCTTCATTTCAACTTTGGTGAATCTGGCAATTATGTGTCTTGGAGTTGCTCTTCTGGAGGAGTATCTTTGTGGCGTTCTCTGTATTTCCTGAATTTGAATGTTGGCCTGCCCTGCTAGGTTGGGGAAGTTCTCCTGGATGATATCCTGTAGAGTGTTTTCCAATTTGGTTCCATTTTCCCCCTCACTTTCAGGCACCCCAATCAGACGTAGATTTGGTCTTTTGACATAATCCCATACTTCTTGCAGGCTTTGTTCATTTCTTTTTCTTCTTTTTTCTTTTGGTTTCTCTTCTCGCTTCATTTCATTCATTTGATCCTCCATCGCTGATACTCTTTCTTCCAGTTGATCGAGTCGGTTACTGAAGCTTGTGCATTTGTCATGTATTTCTCGTGTCATGGTTTTCATCTCTGTCATTTCGTTTATGACCTTCTCTGCATTAATTAGTCTAGCTGTCAATTCTTCCACTCTTTTTTCAAGATTTTTAGTTTCTTTGCGCTGGGTACGTAATTCCTCCTTTAGCTCTGAGAGGTTTGATGGACTGAAGCCTTCTTCTCTCATCTCGTCAAAGTCATTCTCTGACCAACTTTGATCCATTGCTGGCGATGGGCTGTGCTCCTTTGCAGGGGGAGATGCGCTCTTATTTTTTGAATTTCCAGCTTTTCTGCCCTGGTTTTTCCCCATCTTTGTGGTTTTATCAGTCTCTGGTCTTTGATGATGGTGACGTACTGATGGGGTTTTGGTATAGGTGTCCTTCCTGTTTGATAGTTTTCCTTCTGACAGTCAGGACCCTCAGCTATAGGTCTGTTGGAGATTGCTTGAGGTCCACTCCAGACCCTGTTTGTCTGGGTATCAGCCGCAGAGGTTGCAGAAGATAGAATATTGCTGAACAGCGAGTGCACCTGTCTGATTCTTGCTTTGGAAGCTTCCTCTCAGGAGTGTACTCCACCCTGTGAGGGTGGGGTGTCAGACTGCCCCTAGTGGGGGATGTCTCCCAGTTAGGCTACTCAGGGGTCAGGGACCCACTTGAGCAGGCAGCCTGCCCCTTCTCAGATCTCAACCTCCATGTTGGGAGATCCACTGCTCTCTTCAAAGCTGTCAGACAGAGTCGTTCGCGTCTGCACAGGCCTCTGCTGCTTCTTCTGTTATTTTTTAGCTGTCCTAAATTTCCATTTCTATATACAGAGACATTTACAAATTTTAATTACTTAGAAAGATTGAAAGAGGCCTGGAACCAGAGGCCAATTTTAGATATTAGGAAAGTCTAGTTACTTCTAATTTTCCCAGATAAGGAGTTGTGACTCCAGAGAGCCTGTTTGATAGTCACAAGGTGATCCTTACTCCCTTCTAAATTCCTCAAATAAGGAGTTTTGTCTCCGGGGCCTGTTCAGTGGTCACCAGGTGATTTTCACTCTCCTCTGTGACCTGGTTCATCCTTGAATGGAACCCTGTGTCAGGCATCCCTTCTGAAAGCCTTCTACACCAATATTTCTCTTTTCATGTGGACTATAACTAGGTGATATGCAAGAATAAATTTCTGGACCCTGGATAGCACTAGAATACAGATGGGAACATTTATGAGTGAAGCGAAAGACCCCCACATACAATTCTAGAAGAGGACAAAAAGGAAAATGTGAAACTATCTCTAGTCAACTTTCCTTATTCTCTAAACTGCAAATACTCTGGAATGTGGTCAGAAGTTGTGTTTTGCCACAAATTAACCAACTGCTCTTCACTTTAAGCTGTGATTTCTACATGAATAAATCAACATTCCGACAAGGTGCTTCCCTGAATTTTCATGTTCTGCTAGTGTTTTAAAGACAGGAGAAAAAAATGTTTTTCAGAAACCAACATAGCATCAGAAATAGTCTGCTCTTAATCGTATCTCAGTGTTAAAAAACAAAAACAGAGTGAGATTAGAATATTAAAATAGGTAGAGAGTGTGGAACTTTGTTTTTATTTTAGAACATATTATTGGATAGCCTCTCAAGTCATAAACAGGGAATATAGAAAGCAGCCTTTGAAATGCCTGCCTGAGGTTAAATCAACATTAATGTTTAACTTAGATTCTGAGGAGAGATGTATGCCTCTTTGCAAGGTCATTGACTTTCCAAGCTGTGTCACACTGATGTTTTGCTTATGTTGAAGCCTTGCTGTCATGTTTGAAGATGACATAAAGGCAATGGAACCTATGTGTCACAGTAGGATTGCCTAATTTTGGTTTAAAAATGCCATTTTTGTTTCTTTTTGGTAAACAGTGCTCTCTGTTTCCTGGAAAGTCATATATAGTGCAAATTTACCTTTACTCATGTTTAAGCTCACACCTATTGAGTATCTGTTTAAGTCAAGCACTGTGCTAAGTCTGTAACTCATTTACTCACAACAACACTGTGGGAGAGGCACCATTATTATTCCCAATTTATAGACAAAGAAGCTGAAACTCAGAGAAGTTGGAATTCCATATGACCAAGTAGCTGATAATGAGAGGACTGAGATTCAGAATTTTGTCTGACTGCAAGGTTCTTATCCATCATGTTAAATTTACTCTAACTTAGAAATCGGTTACAGGGCCTATGCTAGGGATGACGTTTTGGTCTGCAACACATACACTCTACACATGCCCTACAGTTGTGTGTTTCCTTACTCCAAACTCCCAACAATTCTACCAACACCACAACACCACACAGTACCAAGGGAGGGCTACAACAGCTGGCATCCATTCAACACCATTCCCAAGTCTCTTAGCTGCTCCCAAGATTTCTGGGCCACTCTTTCCATGATACACCTATGCGTGAAAAATCCCATATAAAATTCACATGCTTCTGTTTTCAAGTCCCTCTATTCCCCATCCTTTGCTTTATTCCATTCCACAATATTGCAAGTTCCTGGAAAAATGCAATAATGTCTTCCATCTCTTTCATCACCTTCCCTTTTGCCAAATAGAATGAGGAACATGGAGTAGAATATCCATCCCTGTAATTATACCTAAAACACTAAAGATCAATGAAGTGTGTATTTTAATGTTCTCCAAATAGCATTTAATTAGGGGTACTTGAACACATGAGAAATGTCTTTGCAAAGTAAATGTTTTGTACGTTTAGAGTTTTCTAAGCCCCTGTGTTTCATAATGCAATATAAGCTCTTTATTAGTACCCTCTGGCTGAGATAAGATATTGAGCTGTGAAGAATTGCCCAAAATTTAAAATTTTTTAAATAATAAAAAAGCTACCAAAAATATATGGTTCCCTAAAATGTACTGCGATGTGAACTGCAGCACCGACCATTCACCCAAATTTCCGTCCCAAAACCCTACCTCTCATGAAAGAGAGAGAGAAAAATAGGGAGAAAAAAAGCATGTGGTACATCTTACAAAAAGAGTTAATTACTAAATGCTTGTCATTTGGTCCCCAAATTATCCTTTCTTAAAATCCAAATCTTTAATATTTTAAAGAATAAATTGCAGAATTTCTGCCTGGAGGTTTTTAAGTCATCTTTATAGAAATTATTTTGACCAATTTTACATACAGCTTAGCTAAATTTGTAAAGATTTTTTGTGTTAGATCTGAATCTTGCAGCATAACTAGTCTGTATTAGATGAGGAATGGTTGTCATTTTCAGTTATGACTCTCCAAACTTCATATCAGCTGGTGCTATAGTCCTGGTTTCCTGCATCAGCAGCGCCTCTCTCAGGTAATTTATCTTTTTTTTTTGAGACAGAGTGGCACAATCTCAGCTCACTGCAACCTCCGCCTCCTGGGGTTCAAGCGACTCTCCTACCTCAGCCTCCCAAGTAGCTTAGACTACAGGCACTTGCCACCAGGCACAGCTAATTTTAGGGTTTCACCATGTTGGCTAGGATGGTCTCGATCTCTTGACCTCATGATCTGCCTGCCTCAGCCTCCCAAAGTGCTGGGATTACAGGTGTGAGCCACCACGCCTGGCCTCTCAGGTAATTTCTGAAGACCTTGATTCTCACCACCACAAACCCCCAAACCCAACCCCATCTACCTGCTGGCCTGTGCTCCCTCTTCAGAACTTTCCTAATTTTGTGATTCTAATTGCTGGTCAGTCCCCTTGAGAGGAAAAACAATGGACAAATTTAATTTAAATCTGAAATAACTAATTAGTTCAATGAAATCTCACAAACTGTGTTACAGAAATTATTAAGTCAAATTTGCAAATGAGGAAACTGAGACTCAGAGAGTCTAAGAAATTTATCTGGAATCATATAACTAAACAAGTAATGGCCAGAAATTTAAATCAAAAGTTTGCCTTACTCCAAAGTGTGTTAATTAGTATTTTAAAATTCTGTTAAAGCAGGGACTTCATGTTAAATTCCTAGTATTGGAAGTTCGGGAAATGTTCAAGAAAAGTATGAGGGACCCTGGTAATGAACTTATGAAAGAAATGTATCCTGTGAATATGGTGGCTTTTCCTCTTTTAACAAATGGATTGAAGGTTTTCCTGAAAAAGTGATGAGGGATAACTTTAAAAGGTGCCTATTTAAATTAGCATACAGGCCCTTTGAATTCTAGTTCTTCCTCTTCTAGTATGTTAGAGGGAAGGAAATGGTTTAGCCCAGTGACTGCTACTCCATAGACACCTGAACTGAACCTGAAGACAGAAAAGGGATGGGACATAGCTGAATTTTAACAAGGCTAGTTTAGGCCAGGGCTGCTGCTCAGGGCACTGGGTTTGAGTCTGAGACTAGTATTTATCAAAACGTGTTGTATAAGTCATCAGGGGATACATTCATGGAAAAACTCAGTACGCAAGCACAAGCACCAAACCTTCTTTCAGATCCTCATGTTGAGCACATAATGAATTCAGTGCCCTGGGCTAGAACTTAAGTAACTGGGAGCAGAAACCAGTTCATCATGTGTAATTTCTACAGGAAGATAATGCTTCAGATGTCATGTGATCTCCTACAAGTGGAGCACAGCCACTTGCCCAGCCATTAGTTAGAGTGCCCAGATGAGAGAAGAGAAGCAGAGGCTGGGAACATAACAGGGAAATGCAGTTGATCGTTCCTCTCAGGGCCAAGATGGCGTGACCCACCGTTTCCCAGCGCCCCTCCCATTCTCAGTATACAGTCTGGTCAATGTTCCCTAAGAAAATGATTCATTCAGCGTGCCTCCTTTCTAGTTGAAATCACATACACTTGACTTCAGAACTAAGGAAAATGGTTCTTCCTAAATGCAAGTTCTGGCATGCCTAAACAAAAATTTCGTATATAGTAAGCTAAAATCTCGCAACGAGTTTAAGGCATAACTTATTCAAACGTATTCTGAGACTGTGAAAATTGAGGACTCATCTATCCTCAAATGGAAACTGCTGCTGGCCTCATCTTCTGCGCCTTATCCTTCCTTTTAAAAAAAACTCTGAGATTTACCACTTAAATGCCTGCATCCATTTGGATTAACTTTCATATTCCATATATTTCTATTTTTATTAGTTCATCTTTGTCCTCCAAATGTAGGTCATCATACAAGTGATAAGTTTAAGTAAGATTTACATTCTCTTTGTTCTTATGAGTGTATCAGTGAACATTATTAATATTGCCTCACATTTGCAGGACACATTCATGTGCTTTAGAAACCATTGGAACCCAGCCCTGTATTTCTGAACCAAATTCTCTCCTCCCTCAAACCCTCAGGGCATTGGGCACTCCCTCAATTATGTGGCATCTATGGTAGTTTCTAATCTGATTGGGGCTCTTAAAATAGAACCCGAATCTCTTTTTTGGAGTGAGAGAACGCAGTGGTGAGTATTTATTTATTTATTTATTTATTTATTTATTTATTTATTTATTTAT
>NC_045443.1:76781096-76906934 GCF_002776525.5 Piliocolobus tephrosceles
TATTTATTTATTTATTTATTTATTTATTTATTTATTTATTTATTTATTTTATTTATTTTTTTGAGACGGAGTCTCGCTCTGTCGCCCAGGCTGGAGTGCAGTGGCGGGATCTCAGCTCACTGCAAGCTCCGCCTCCCGGGTTCACACCATTCTCCCGCCTCAGCCTCCTGAGTAGCTGGGACTACAGGCGCCTGCCACCTCGCCCGGCTAGTTTTTTTTTTTTTTTTTTGTATTTTTTAGTAGAGACGGGGTTTCACCGTGTTAGCCAGGGTGGTCTCGATCTCCTGACCTTGTGATCCGCCCATCTCGGCCTCCCAAAGTGCTGGGATTACAGGCTTGAGCCACCGCGCCCGGCCATGAGTATTAAGTAGGGGAAAAACCCCCACTTGAGGCAGCTGAGAATGACTTTCTGAAGACACTAAAATCCAAATAAAAAGAAAGACATTCAAATGTGGGAAGAAAAAGTAAACCCAGTAAGACCCTCCTGAAAGTGTTAAATGTTGAAACGGATATCTGAAAGAACCAACTTCTTTGGAGGATTTTTAAAAATAAGAATTGGGGCATGGATTTGTAGTCTTGCTTCAAGGCAAGGGAATAGAGAAGGTGATCTCCCGTGGGATCTAACAGCCCTGTAATTCATCAAAGAAGGTATTTAAAAGCAAAGCCATGGGGGAAAGAGAACAGTAGCATCAATCTAAATCAAGCCTTACTGCATTTTCTCTTTTCTTTTTTTTTTTTTTTTTTCACTTCTAATCTCTCCCTGCGTTTTTGTAAGACCCATCGCAGCAGGACATACTCTCTACAATTACTTTGACAAACAATAGTAACAGCACTTGGGTTTTTAGTGTCTTCCAGAGTAATCCATTTTTGACAGTGAAAAGTAGAGGAAATTGATTCCTGAAGCTATGAACTAAAATGACAGATTTGGGGATCTGATTTACCAGAGTAGATTTTCCATATATCAGCCCTGGCTGACATTCCTGGGCAAGTACCCATAGGCACAAACTCTCAATGGAAAGTTGTATAAATGTAACACAAACAACAGTCACAAGTTGACTTTCCTATCAGGAACCTTGTAAAAAAAATAGGTACAACATTTTATAAATCTTTTATTTTAATGAAGTTTACTTAACACAGAAAACTTCAATCCAGAGATGTAAAATTTTACATTATAAAGAGTTATGGCAAATAGAAACACTAACAAACTGAGCCTCTAGCTGTCATATCTGAAATACTATACATACCCATATTCATGGATGCCAACATGCTCTAACATAATTTTACATATTAAAATAGGCTCAATTTTCAATGATAATAAAATGGCTACTGATACTAGACTTCGTGGAATATTAGATAGCCATTAGACATACTTACATGGAAAAATGCTTTAGTATGTTAAATAGAAGAAGCAAAATATAAAATTACATATAGATTATATAGATATGCTTTTGTAGTGGGTTTTAAAAGTATTTGCATATGTATAAAAATAATTCAGGAATCTATGAAATGAGAATAATTATCTTAGGAGGCTAAGATTATGGTATTTTTTTTCTTTTTTTTTTTTTTTTTGTGACACAGAGTCTTGCTCTGTCACCCAGGCTGGAGTGCAGTGGCGTGATCTCAACTCACTACAACCTCCACCTCCCGTGGTCAAGCGATTCTCCTGCCTCAGCCTCCTGAGTATTTGGGATGACAGGTGCACACCACCACTCCCGGCTAATTTTTTGTATTTTTAGTAGAGATGGGGTTTCACCATGTTGGTCAGGATGGTCTCGAACTCTTGACCTCATGATCTGCCCACCTCGGCCTCCCAAAGTACTGGGATTGCAGTCATGAGCCACCGTGCCCGGCCCGTTTCCATTTTCAATACACACAAATACAATTGCACACACACAGGGAGATACACATTTGATGTAACAAATAACCATGCTTTCAGAATTCAGTCCAGTATATTTTGGTTTAAGAACAGACTTACATTAAGTGCTCTGCCATGAGTTATCAGAAAAAGTAAATAGACCCACATGATCCTGCCTTCATTCCCTTTTCTCCTCTTAACACCTCTGCCAGCAAAAACACACACATTGAGGGGGCCATTGTAACTTAGATCCATCTGGTAAGATTCTTTTTCTTCTTCCAAATTAGTTTGTTCCAGAAATTATCTGGTAGATTGTTCAAGAGAAGCATTTAATATTTGCCTTTAAGGACTGAGAAAATAGGGAGGTCAAAATGAATTTGCATTTAAAAATAAGACCTAGATCACCCCTGCGGTGCATCTGTGGGGTTTGAGATGTGCAGCATCATACAAATATCACTAGGAAACTAAGACATTTGGAAACAGCTAAGAAAAGCCATGTTGCTGGAAAACATCATGACTGGCAAAAAAACAAACAAAAAAAAAGCTTTTTGTGAATATTCCATACCCTACAAAGAACGGGACAAAAATAAATACATGAAGACTTACACCCTGGAATAACACAGCAGAAAATATCTTATTAAAAGATTTTCAATACCTTTGAGATACCATGACATAATTATATAAATCCAAAATACTTCCTTGAAGCATGGATTTTTAAAGCTTGACTTTTTAATGCCAGTTGGGCTGTATTATAAGTAGCCATCAAATTTTTTGTTTCCTTTTCCTGGCCATCACAGAAAAATCTTTGGTAATTGGTAAGTTTGCTCTATTACAAGAAAACCTGGTAACCTTGGGATATTGTGCTGTTAATATCTGATTCCTATTTATGTATCTTCCCAGGAAAAGCATGGGGGTTGTAGGGGGAGACCGAACCATCTGCTTATTTTAACAAAGCTTTTGACCAGCTTCTGATGGTTAAGGAGCGCTAACTCCCTGGCTAGCCTACCAGAAGCACAGAGAATACGAGTTCCTGGTATTTACAGTGTTACTTTTTAAATCAGTTTCAAAATGTGAATAGTACACCTTCTTCCTAGGTAGGAAAAAGCTATGTTATGGCTGAAAAGAAAAGGAGCAAGTACTCTTATTCTTGGTGGATGTGGAAAAACAAATCATTTGGATACCGAACAAGGAATAAATACTGTCAAGCACTTAATTTCATACACAAAATATATAGAGAACTTATTTTAAGCTTTCTATTGCCTTTTAGATGCCAAATTCAGATCTATTTATAGATGCCAGCTTTGAGTAATTCAAAAATTTATATAAAATAATTTCCGTGAAACTTACAGTTTATGGAAAACAGAGAAAGGATTGCCCATTTCATGTAAGGCCTGTGATTTCCTCCTTTTACATGGATTTAGTATGGCTACAGATAAGGTTCATGGAATAAGAAGGGTTTTGTAGTCAGACCCGGGTTCGGATTGCCTCTGCCATTCATGAACCATGCAAACTTGAAGTCAGCTAACCTCCCTGTGCTTTAATGTTCTTATGCATAAGACAGAAAATATAAAACCTCATCACAGTGTTATTGTAGGGATTAGATGAGATGCAATATGCAAAAACACCCAAAACTAACAAGTATGCAGTGAATATTAGCTCCCTTTCTTCTTTTCCTTCCTCCAGGCTCTTGGGCTGCTGTAATTTACACATTAACTAATTGTGTAACTTAAATTTCCTACTACCTCTTTAAAATGCAGACCATATCTATTGATGGGGGAAAAATATACAAAGCTTAAAGCATGTGCCATAAAATAGTTCCTTAAAGAGTAGTACAGCAAAATAGAACAGATTTTCTTGCCCATTCACAGGACGACAGTGAATTTTAGCATAATTATTATTATTATTATTATTATTATTATTATTTTTTTTTTTTTGAGACGGAGTCTCGCTCTGTCGCCCAGGCTGGAGTGTAGTGGCCGGATCTCAGCTCACTGCAAGCTCCGCCTCCCGGGTTCACGCCATTCTCCTGCCTCAGCCTCCCGAGTAAGCTGGGACTACAGGCGCCTGCCACCTCGCCCAGCTAGTTTTTTTGTATGCCACCTCGCCCGGCTAGTTTTTTTGCATTTTTTAGTAGAGACGGGGTTTCACCATGTTAGCCAGGATGGGAATTTTAGCATAATTATTGAAAAAAAACTCAGCTACTCTGACTTTTTACAATATCTAGTGATCAAGAAAACCTTTAGATCATATTACTTTTCCTCTCAATGTTGTAGTTAGGCTATTCACTCAGAGAGGCCTGTGACAAGCTATAGTTAATAAGTTTTCCATGGTGTCAAAAGTAATAATATTAACGCGCCGTTGTGAGTTAAATTAATTTTGTTTTGTGCACTGGCCTGCATAAACGTGAATGACATTTCAAAATACGATCAGGCAGGAGCTGAGAAGGAGCCAAGTGGCAAGGCAGAATGAGATGCGGTCATTAGAGCAGAGCAGCCAGCTGCAAGCATTTGTCAGTGCAGGCAAAGAGGTGCAGGATATTATTACAGCAAACTTAGGGGGGTGTTCTTTCAGTTCATTTTGCCCTTTGAAAAAAATACTGATTTTTGTCTTTAGAGAAAACTAGAGATGTTTGACATCCAGCTCTCCATGTTTGGAAATGAAAGACCGTCTTCCTGCTAATCACTGATTTCAAGAGTCTTTCAACCCTCAGATTTTTTATCTCTGCCTGCGAAAGGCAGCTGATTGGTAATAGCTTTTAAACTGATGACCAAAAAGTGGCATTTTAAAGTCTTAATGGTTGTGTTTGTTTCAGACTTCTTCAGATTCCCCACCACCACCATACACAAAGGCATATACCTCCTGCCAACAGAACAGATCAATATGCTGTCTGTAAACAGTTGAAAGATACAGGTTGAACCTAGGAAGAAAACACCTCAGGATGACTCAGGGATCAGATGACCAAAATGGCTTGTGTAATAAGTTTTATATTTATTACAAAATGGCTGGACAAGCCCTTTTCCACTTGAGCTCTAGTATTTTAACTACTGCAATCAGAAATCAAATTATAAGAAAAATAGAGGTGTTCCTATTAAGGTAGTCACTGTAAACAAGAACTGGATAATTTAAAGGGCTCTGTACCTCTTCGAAATGTTAGACTTGACAATTTAATCTAGGCAACATCTCATAGTAATGAGCCTCTACATTTCTTTCATACATCTAGTATCACAATCTTTTTGTCTGTTCAGAAGTATATGCACCAGGCAATTTTTAAATTTGTCTATAGAAGTTTCTCTATTTTAATAAAATGAAGAGCACTATATTCAGAGTTCTACGTATTGTTTAGTATCCACAGCAATCCTACATGATATGAAAGAATTGTCATCCTCATTTCACAAAGGAAAAGTAAAGGAATTCCCCGAAAGTCATAGGACTGTTAAGTCACAGAATCTGTGTTTTAACTCAGATCAATTTCACTCCAAAGCCTGTGCTCTAGGTAACATATATCCACAAATACTCATGCCCTATTTCCTTCCAGCAACCAATCCACTGTGCCTTCTAGGATAAACAACTATGTTCTGTAGCTTCTGCATTTAACTATCTCAAATGAAAAGGCACCAGCAAAGGAAATGGCTTATTCTGGGAGATTTTGCGTTAATCTGATGATTGACTTCAACAAACGTACATCTTCAGATCATTTCATGCTGGGCACTGGTGATGTAAAGATGAATTAGACAGTGCTAGGCTCAAGGACTTCATAGGCGATGAGGAAGGGATGATGCTATCTGGAAGTGAGGAGTTCAGAAGAGATGGTCAGAATGTAAATTTGAAATGGATTCTAAAGGATGACTAGGAATTCAACAGGTTGAGAATAAGGGCTTCTAAGAAGAGGAAGCAGGGCAAGCATTGGAACATGTAAAGAACAAGATGCCCAGATTTGATTATAATCTAGTACTGTACATGTGAGAGGGGAATGGCGTGAGGGGTAAGCCAGAAAAAAAAATAAGGGTAATATTTTAGGGTCTTGAAGGTGGGAGTTAACATTTTAAGTCTCACATTTGGGAGCCAGGGAGGATATTAAAGTTGTCAGTGGCCATATCAGCTCTGCGTGTCAGAAAGCCATATTTTGGTGGTGTGAAGAAGAATTGGAGGCTCTTGCATCCATTTAGGAGTCCGTGAAACTATTATATGGCTGTGAAGATAGAACATGAACTAAAATTTGAAAAAGTATTTTCAAAACTAGAATTTGCAGAATTTTGTTATCGATCAGATAGAGAGATGAGGGGCAGAGAAAGCTATTGAAAATAATTTCAATTCATTTGACTGAGAAATGAGTAAACAGGGCGATAAATGAAATTACAGAAAGATGCACTAATTTTAAGGGAAACCATTAAGTTCTGTTTTGGACATGTTGATTAAAACAGAATTCGTTTCTATTTAAGATGATATTACATCTTTACCTCACCACAACTTGTTTTAATGTTTTATATGCAGTATTTAATATTCTCCTAAATAGTATCATACCCACAGTCAAGGAGCATTATTTAATTTTTCTGATTCCACTATCTCTTTACCAACCTAACACTTTTTAAAAATTACTCATGGCAGGGCACGGTGGCTCACTCCTGTAATCCCAGCACTTTGGGAGGCCAAGGCGGGTGAATCACAAGGTCAGGAGATCGAGACCATCCTGGCCAACACAGTGAAACCCCGTCTCTACTAAAAATACAAAATATTAGCTGGGCTTGGTGGCAGGCGCCTGTAGTCCCAGCTACTCGGGAGGCTGAGGCAGGAAGGCGGAACTTGCGATGAGCCGAGATCGCACCACTGCACTCCAGCCTGGGCGACAGAGCGAGACTCCATCTCAAAAAAAAAACAACAAAAAAAATTTACTCACAAAGAAATCCTAAAACCACGTTTTCTTCTTTTAAAAGAATTCCAAAGGAAAAAATGCCCTGAAGAATAGCAAGCATGGCCTTTATCCTTGCAGCTTAGGATGGTGCATTTTCAAGTTTCCTCATGGACTTTGTGATTTCCATTTCAACACATCCCAGTTAGCAGCCAGGTGTAATAAACTGCTACAACCATCTGCTCTTTATTGTGCTGATCCAAGCTCATGGCCACAGAGGGGTTAAGTGGAAAATGAAATCCAATTTGTGTTATCCAAGCACGGGATTCAGTGGACTTCAGCCCTGTAAGACCCATTGGGTGAGAAGGTCCTAAGTAACCCTGAGGAAGGAGAGCCTTGGAAAGGGCCCAAGTGTCGTAAAATATACACCTCCACATAGTTGTCTTACCAGGCCTCAGTCCCTGTGCCTTTCCGTGTGTCTAAGAAAAACCTGGTAAGAGGGCTGACTTAGGGGAAGTCAGTGTCTCTATATAAACACTTACATGACATTATCTTTCCATTAATTAATATACTGAAAATATAAGTGTCTGCTATGTGCCAGGCAGTAGCTGAGCAGGAACTACACAAAGTTGGATAAAACATTTTAAAATTATTCTTAATTACCTATGGATGTGAATGCTACTGTACTTGAATAATAATGAAATAACTAGCATGCATGTACACTTTCCACATTCGAGGCACTGTTCTGAGCACTTTATCTCATCTCGTTTAATCCTCACAGCCAGGTGAGATCAGTACAATTATTATCCCCATTTTATGCAATAGGAAACTGAAGCTTAGAGAAACGAAACAATCTGCACAAGGTCACCTACCTAGTAAGTGGCAAGCCAGAGTTTTCAAGCTGTGTCTGTCTGACTTCAGGCTTCAGCTCCAAACCCCTACTCTGTGTCACCTAACAGGTGCTTCACTCACACAGCCGTCTCTACACTGTATCCATTGACCTTCAGCCATATGAAAACAGAGAAGAGAGCACTTATCGCTTGTTTAGAGAAGGTGGCTTGCTTTTATCTTTTTCTAATTCACTCCTTAAAATAATCCCTTTCTTGCATTTATCCCTCTCTTTTGCAGAAATCATATCTTTCCACCTATTTTATCATATGTGACCGCATTAAATCCCTATAAGGAGAGAGGAATAAATTTTATTACCCCTCCTGAGTCAAGGCACTGTAATACATCTCCTCTTAGTCAATCTGTTTAACTCAGGCAACCTCAGGAACATAAAGGAAAGTCGGAAGCTTGTGTTTGGACATGCTTCTGCTCCTCTGAGAAACGCTTTCACCTCAACAGTCTACAGATTTCCAAGGAAGACCTTGAGACGGTCATTCAGGAATTGTAGCCTGTTGTTTCCTGTGCATTCAGGAAGACATGAAAGCAATTACAAATTGCTTAACAGACGATGCATAATATTAGAGATGAAGAGTCTGGCTGCGAACACCTACACCAGGGAAATTCTGCCGTGTGATTTCTTTTCCAGATCAGTACCTTGTGCTAACAGTATCTTACTGGCATAATGTTGAGTACTCCTAAATACTGATCCAGTATAAGAAGAAAATTTAAATTTCAGAAACTTTCACTACATAGAGGAAAGAGCATGGATGTCTGTGCTTAACATACCTGTTTTCTGAGTTCTAATAACGTTAGGAAAATTACCTTACAGGGCTGACCCTCAATTTGTTCATTCACAAAATGGAGATAATAACTATATTTCAGGGCTGTGAAGATATGAAATAAATTACATGAAATACCTGGCATATAGAAGCTGTTCCATAAGTGATAACCTGTTATTGACATTGACTAACATTTATTGAGCACTTCGTATATGCCAGGTGCTGTTGTTTGCACTTCATATGTGTTAATCCATTAAATCCACACAACAGTCCTTTCACTTAGGTACTATTATCATTTGGATTTTCCTGATGAGGACATGAAAGTCCGTAAAGTTTAAGAATATTACCAGATCACATAGCTAGTAAGTGGTAAGCCAGACTTTTTGAACCCAGGAGTCTAACTGTAGTCTTAATTATGGCACTCACTATCTCTAAAATCATTCTTGGGAACCTAACATCTTTCAGGCCTACAGACTTAATCTCCAGTCCATTTTCGTTTCCTGCAGTTCCTTATTCATAAACCTAGGAAATATTTCTCAGTGACCCCTGGAAAAATTGCACCAAGTTCACTCTGCAGCCTGTTCAATTTTACCCTCACATGCAATTGAGAAGTGTTGTTAATTTATAACAGCAACAGCTTCTTTCAGAAAACTTTCCCGCCTAACTCTACTAATCTTACCTATAAGCGACATCATTGGCTCATTTCTCTACCTTGAATTTCACTCTGGATAAATTTAGAAGTCACCTTTTATAATTTTACACATTTTCTTTAAATTTTTCCCACAACATAAACCTACAAGATTCTTCTTTTTTCTTAACAGCTTGCAAAAGTAGTCATATATACCTATGATTCATTTCCTTCAGCCAAATGGTCTCAAATATTCAAGGACTTCAACTACCTAAAGGCTTTTTTCAGATAATACAATTGCGCATATACTTTTTTCAGCTTTAAATTCAAAATACTTTCCCTTAGATTTTTCATATTCTCCTAGTTGAAAGATTTTTTAGGATATCTAAAATTTATGTGATTTTTTAAATGTATGTCTTTTGAGTTATTTTCTTCTTTTATTTTGCCAAGAATTAATATGCATTTTAAAGCAATAGGAATAATTTGTCCCTTTGCAGCATTTTTTATCCCTTTGCAGAATTTATCAAATAATAGTTACTACTTTTATGAAGTAGATTTCCATAGACATCTACAAACTTCTTTAAATTACAGTGTCAGTAGTAAACATGCTTTTATGAGATTCCACATGTGGAAAAAAAATAACTTTTTAAAAATGTTTAGTTTGATCTCCACCCAATATGATATAATATAATAAAATTATAGGTAAAAGTCATAAATGAAAATAGTCATAAAAAATGATAAAAGTTATCTGGTGAAATTGATTAGCAATTTATGGATCATTTTTCTCATTTACACTTTTCTAGAAACTTATTAATTTTTCTTCATCAAAATGTGATGCTCAAAAGTTGAAAGCCAGAATGCCATCACAAATAAGGAGGAAAACTGTCATAGTTTAGAATGCCTAAAGTTACAATTGCATAACATATGCTGTTAAAAAATATAGCCTCTATTAGTCATTTCTCATAAAAATCTGTGATGAACTTTACATAACTAAAAATCCCTAGCATCTCATCAGGGTCACTCCAGCTGTCAGTCTGAATACATGCAAAATGAAACAAACAACATATACCTATTTTCTTTCTTTGTCTGAAAAGGATGGCTTTCATTCCAAGTCACATCATACTCATTTGCAGATAAACTATATTTTTGCACTGTGTGATTTAGTGACATCACATTTTCTTGCAAAGGACCATTGAATTCCCTCATGATGTTCTGATTTTCTTAACAATGAACACCAGTGAACTTTCCCCTAGGCAAACCAGATGGAAACTAAATTGTTTCTGCAGAATGAACAACTTGTGAATTCTTGGCAAATTGAATTCCAAATATGCTTAGAGATGATCTTGACTTTCTCTGTAACTCTGCCACAACATGCAATGCATTTAAGGCCTACATGGGAAATACACTAATTAATTGCATACTCTGGAAGCAGAAATGAATGAGAACAGAAGATCATTATCAAAGGAATAAAAGTCAAAAACTCTGAAAAGAAGTAATATGCAGATGGGATTTCTTCACTAAGAAAGTATGAGTTTAATGTACATATTGTGGGAGGTATTCCCTTGTCATCTTTGAATAGGTTCTTTTTAACCTGTTTTGTGAAGTAGGTAACTTAAGCACATTTCTTTGCATTGTTTCAAATACGTTATTTAACTAGTTATATGAAAATCTGAATTCAAATTCTTAATCTATGTGTCTATATTTGCTACTTCACACACTCCTACCTATACACCAAAATGGAATTAAATGGACTGTGCATGAAAAAGATTTTGTTTCTATTACCCACAATCTAATTATATTATTTTCACAGTGACATTAGGAAACTATCCAGTAGATGCAACATGCTTGTCGCACAAAAGATAAATTGTGCTTTCTTCTTTATTTCAAGTAAAGAATCCTCACAATTCTCATAGCATTCCTTCTACAGAGGGTTATAATTTCCCCAGATGTGAATAAAATGGTCATAGTTATCATTAGGTTTTATATCTTGTCTTAGTCCATTTAGGCTGCTGTAACAAGATACCATAAACTGGGTGGCTCATAAACAACAAAAATTTATTTCTCACAGTTCTGGAAGCTGAGAAGACTGAGATGAAAATGCCAGCAAATTCAGTGTCTGGTGAAGTCCGCTTACTGGTTCATGGTCTTTTCACCGTGTCCTCACATGTCAGAAGGGGCAAAGGAATTCTCTCTGGCCTCTTTTACAAGGACACTCCTCCCATTCAGGAAGACTCAGCCCTCATCACCTAATCACCTCCCATTGGCCTCAGCTCCTAATACTGTCACCTTGGGAGTTAGGATTTCAATGTATGAATTCTGCAGAGGAGACGCAAACATTCACAGCACAGTGTACCTATTCAGAAATTCAAATATGCCACCTCAACTACTATGTCATCAAGTAATGAGGGCTTTTTTGCATTTTTACAAGGTTCACTCATATCTAAATCTAAATCTAAAGAGGGTTATTTTGCATCTTTACAAGATTCAACCACTCAATATCTTTAAAAAATAATGAGGCAAAGTCAGGGAAATGCTTTTTAGAAAGGGTTATTCTACTGGCATTAAACTAGCAAGAAAAAAAAATATTGGCATCTTTCATTTATAGAACAGGTTTAATTTATCAACACTTTTATATTTTGACTTGTTTATTCTTACCAGCTCTTTGTTATAAAAGATAGTAACATTATTATTTGTAAATCTAACAACAAATAACAAACCAGCCAAATTCCCAGTGTTATTTATGTATCATTTTCCAAACCTATTCATTTATCTCAAATTGTGATTGCTTTTTCTTTGTCTCCTTTACATTTTTTCCTGCCTAGTTAATTCTCCAGTAAACTTTATACATTGTCCATGACATTGCTCCTCTTCTGGAAAGATTGATACCCAAAATCCTACTTTATATTTTTACCTTTGCTTTTAATAAGAAACCCAAATGTATCTTAACTCTTAAAAAAAAAAAAAAAAAAAAAGGTACTGAGTATCAGCTATGTGCTAGGCAGCTTTTTCTTTTTAACATCACTATTGCCTATAGCTTAGTTTTTCATTTTTTCCTCATGGTCTTGACCAACTAACTCCAAACTTTTCTTACTGAGGTACAAACTAAGAATGACTATTTTCTCTGTCCTATGCCTTTCCCACAGTAACAAAAAAAAAAATCTCTTTTGCCTGTAACTCTATATTCACCTTTAGCCATATGATGCACACTGTTAGGCAAACCGATTAAAACCCGGGACATGTTTAATGAAAGAGGGAGAAATGTGAGCAGATATTTACAGCACAATATTGCAAGTGCTATACTGAGGGTTTGGGAAGGTGTTATAGAAATGCAAAGAAAGAAGAAGAGCCAATGAGAATGGTCAGGGAAAGGCTCAGTGAGGAGATCATAGTTGAGAAATGAGCAGGAGACCAGTAAGAAAACAAGGGAAAGGAAGTTATATCAGGCAGATGAAGTAGCATGTTCAAAGGCTTGGAGGCACAAGAACATGGTGCAATTGAGAACATGCAAGCATCAGCTCTCCTTGTTCTATTTCCTGAAACCTATATGAATTTACTTTCATGTAGTAAGATTTCTGTTGTATAAGCTTAATCTCCTTTGATATTTCTTTGATAATACTTCCATCATTTTTCTTTTTATGTTCATAGCCTTTATCCTCTACTCTGGCATCATCTTCATAGGTTGCCCTTTGTGTTCTTAAAAATCTTTTCAAGTGGGACCACCTTTTCCAAGAGCCTGTCAAGAGGTCAGGTTATGTTTAACCTGGACCCTCCCATGTCTACTGTGTTAATCCTTCTTGCTTATAAAGATTCGGAGATCCAGGAACATTCACAAAGCTGGTCTTTTTTATTTCTCATGACACATTGACACATCTGACTCACTTTTTCCTTCCCCACAATTCATTCCCTCACTCCAGGTGACATTCTTCCACTATTGATGCGTATCAAAACACCCCAAGCCTATCCCTTCAGGTGTGTTGACCTTCCTCTTTCCATTATTGTAAAGTGCTTGTGCTTAATAGTAAATTCCATTCTGCTTCCAACACTGCAAGCAGTGCTTTCCTACACTTGTGCGATTTTATTTAGGCCCCCAAGATCCTTTCAACTAGATCTTTCTTTCTGGAATCTAATGTCTCCTCTTGTCAGAATGTCCTTTCTTCTGGAACTTGGGTTTTATCCACAGAAAACCTGTTATGTTTGTCTGTTTTTCCAGCCTTTCCTTGTATTTCTTTGGTGTTTTCTTATGCCTTTCCTTGTATGCCTTTCCTTGTGTTCTCTGATGCTTTTTTTTTTTTTAACTCCCAATCCTTTCTTTATTCCTCTGTGGACTTCAAACACAGGTCTGTGTTTGAAAAGGCAATGGTTTGCCTTTCCTCTGCAATAACCATCTTCTCCAGGCACCTTTATCTCAGCTCTTGCTCTTTCTGACTAGCTAATTTAAATTCCTGCTGTACCTTTAAATCCATTTTGAGAGAAGTATAAATAATATATAATATTGATAACATTTTCCTCCATTCAATCAGCCATAGTTTATCAACACATACACATACCCAAAATACCCAATGACAACCTCTTTTTAGGGTCCATCCATTCAAAAACACATACCCTGTGCTAAACCTCTCATGCTACCTTGTCCTTATCTGAGACTTTTTTCCAAGCACTTTCTTCTCATGTGATTTGTCGACACACATGTAAAGGACATCTCTGGCTGTTCCAGCATCAGCCAGAACTTGTTTCTGTTCTGGATTAAAAGCAGCTGGAAAGTAGAATGTCCCAGTTCACCTTGACAGCTTTCTATTCCATACTTATGTTTCCCTATCCTAATGCCAAATTTCTCTGCTGCTGTTAATGAACCTTTACTACATCATAATGGGATTTTTCAATGAAATTGCCATATGATCTATCTCTTGTGTTACAGTCCTGAAGAGAACTAACAGCCTTTGGCTTTAAATTGCTTGGGGAAATCACCAGTGCGTCCTGCTTTTTCTCCCGATTCAGCCTACAAAATATATCCATTTTCTCTATCATCTGAGATTCACATCAAACTCTTTATTTCCGTGGATTTGAATTACTGCAAATACGTCTCCTGGGTTCTTCCCAATTGAGCTAATAATGAGGGTCCTGCCACATAGTCCCTCTCCGGGCAAGAGCTCTCATCCATTATGAAGTAAGTCCACAAAAAAAGTCTTTCAAAATCCTTCCACTGCTTTCCCCACGATTCCTGAGTTGATTTTCCTTATCTTCCCTCTTCCTTCTGTCCTCTTCCTAATGGAAGATAAAATAGGCAAATTAGCACTTTTTCCCCTTTATTCTCTTCCTCAAGCTTCTTTTTTTCTCCTCTAGATCTTTCTCTATTTTTCCTACTGCTTTGCCTCCCTAACTACAATTCTTTGCCTTTTTTTCTTTTTTTTCTGTCTTCTCTCCTTTTTTAAGTGTCCAATTTGCATTTGCTGTTGACAGATGCCATGGCAAGCTGGAGCCAAAAGTAGAGAAGCTGGCTTTGGCCCCCTCTGACCTCCCTAACACTGCACTCATTCATACATTCATTGAGACGGGATCTCAGTCTTTTACCCAGGCTGGAGTGCAGTGGCAATCACAGTTCACTGCAGCCTCATTATAACTTCTGGGCTCAAGAAATCCTTCCACCTCAGCTTCTGGAATAGCTGGGATGACCGGCGCACACCACAATGCTGGGCCATTTTTTTATTTTTTTATTTTATGCATTTATTTATTTATTTTATTTTGGGGGGTAGAGACAGGGTCTTGTTTTGTTGTGCAGGCTGGTCTCAAACTCCTGACTTCAAGAGATCTTCTGCCTTAGCCTCCCAAAATTTGGGAAGTACAGCATGAGCCACTGTGCCCAGCCCCTAACACTCCTTTAGATAGCTCTTCTCTTCTCACCACCTTCTGTGTGACTTGCCTTAGTCTATCCCATGTCTTTTATGTTCTCCGTTTTGGTTCTCCTCCCCTCCAGTGTTGGGCCACCCTTGGCTCACGGATAGATTGTGCGCCATCTTCACTGATAGGTAAATAGACATTTACAGTCAATATTGCAGTAGACAAAACAGATATTATTTATCCATTTTAATGGTGGGAGGAGCACATGCTCAGCGTGCACCTAGGAGCTGATTAGTGGCAGAACTCAGGTCTGCTGGGCATTCCCCACAGCTCTTCTTTTACGACAGCTCCCTGACAAGAAGGAAAACCTTCCTTGGGTAACGGCATCTCCAAATTGCGTGGCCATTCTTATTCCCTCCAGAGATTTCTTCTTGGTTACCATTGTCCCAGAACTAAAAATAGAAAAATATTCTTTGGATAGAACAGCATCCTGGCTTCTGAGCTTTCTGTATCAAGACCCCATTTTCCCCATGATATCCTCTCAAGTTAATTAGGATGCACTAGCGGAAGTAGCTACAGAGTGACAGAACTTCAGGATACAAAGTTTTTGCAGTCATTGAGTATGATTAGTAAAAATGTAATGCTGCTCTGTCAGGAAGCCTGTGTATAAATCATTCAGATACATATCTCTGCCACTAAAGATTATGCTTCTCAGAGTTAAAGTACTAAACAAGGACTTCCAAGGTTTATCTGCCATTGTTTTTCATGAACGCTGCAGGATCAATAGCACACTTTCTGGTATATTGCTTTAAAATGCCTCCTTTCTAACTGTGCAGGTCAAATCTGCATTGTTATTTAGAAATACATGTTGCCCATATTTCAAAATTGCTTGGTATCCACATTTACATTTACATTTTAACAGAGGATAATACTGGTTCCCATAATCCAAATCACTATGAGGCAGCTTTATCCCAGAGCCTCAAAGTCAGGTGAGGACGGGAAAGTAGAATGTTTAAAATTGAATTTGACCCAGCAAACCGAGGACATGTGGTTGACAGAGGGAGAATGTTAAAGTGGCAAAGCAAGTTGGTAAAGGCTTGTCTTTGGACACCGTCCACAAACTGCTCTCCATTAGTTTCTTTCCACTTCACATGTCCTCAGGCAATTGGCCATTTACCTGGATTCCTACTTAGCCCTCTACTGAAAGCAGCACCTAAGCTATGGGGCCGACCTACCATCTTCCTCATTTTTGACCATTTCCATTGACTTAGAGAAACTGTCCATATTCCAAGAAAATGTCAACTAAAAAATTTTCTTTTTTCTTTTTCCTTTTTTTTTTTTTTTTCCTTTTTGGACAGGATCTGGCTCTGTCACCCAGGCTGGAGTGCAGTGGTACAAATCATAGCACACTATAGCTTCAAACTCCTGGGCTCATGCAATCCCCCTCCCTCCTACCTCAGCCTCCCAAGTCAGTGGGATTACAGGCGTACGCCACCACACTCGGCTGATTTTCTTTAATTTTTATTTTTAGCCACTTTCTTGCCCAGACTGGTCTTGAACTGCTGGGTTCAAGTGATCCTCCCACCTTGACCTCCCAACAAACTGAGATTACAGCTGTGAGCCACCACATTTAACCAACTAAAATTTCTTTTTTTTCCTCCCCCCTCCCTGCCTCCCTCCCCCCCTCCCTCCCTCCCTTCCTTACTTTCTTCCATCCTCCCTCCGTCCCTCCTTTCTACCCTTCCTTTTATATTTTAGTATTATGCTTTAAGTTCTAGGGTACATGTGCACAACCTGCAGGTTTGTTACATATGTATACATGTGTCGTTTTCTTTGCTGCACCTATTAACTCATCATTTACATTAGGTATTTCTCCTAATGCTATCCCTCCCCTCTTCCCCCACCCCATGACAGGCCCCAGTGTGTGATGTTCCCCACCCTGTGTCCAAGTGTTCTCATTGTTCAATTCCCACCTATGAGTGAGAACATGTGGTGTTTGGTTTTCTGTCCTTGCAATAGTTTGCTCAAAATGATGGTTTCCAGCTTCAACCATGTCGCTACAAAGGACGTGAACTCATCCTTTTTTATGGCGGCATAGGATTCCATGGTATATATGTGCCACATTTTATTAATCCAGTCTGTCATTGATGGACATTTGGGTTGGTTCCAAGTCTTTGCTATTGTGAATAGTGCCGCAATAAACATACGTGTGCATATGTCCTTATAGTAGCATGATTGATAATCCTTTGGGTATATACCCAGTAATGGGATCGCTGGCTCAAATGGTATTTCTAGTTCTAGATCCTTGAGGAATCGCCACACTGTCTTCCACAATGGTTGAATTACACTCCCACCAACAGTGTAAAAGCGTTCCTATTTCTCCACATCCTCTCCAGCACCTGTTGTTTCCTGACTTTTTAATGATCGCCATTCTAACTGGCATGAGATGGTATCTCATTGTGGTTTTGATTTGCATTTCTCTGATGACCAGTGATGATGAGCATTTTTTCGTGTGTCTGTTGGCTGCATAAATGTCTTCTTTTGAGAAGTATCTGTTATATCCTTTGGTCACTTGTTGATGGGGTTGTCTGTTTTCTTGTTTTGTTTTGTTTTGTTTTTGGTAAATTTGTTTGAGTTCTTTGTAGATTCTGGATATTAGCCGTTTGTCAGATGGATAGATTGCAAAAATTTTGTCCCATTCTGCAGGTTGCCTGTTCACTCTGATGGTAGTTTCTTTTGCTGTGCAGAAGCTCTTTAGTTTAATTAGATCCCATTTCTCAATTTTGGCTCTTGTTGCCATTGCTTTTGGTGTTTTAGACATGAAGTCCTTGCCCATGCCTATGGCCTGAATGGTATTACCTAGGTTTTCTTCTAGAGTTTTTATGGTTTTAGGTCTAATATTTAAGTCTTTAATCCATCTTGAATTAATTTTTGTATAAGGTGTAAGGAAGGGATTCAGTTTCAGCTTTCTACATATGGTTAGCCATTTTTCCCAGTACCGTTTATTAAATAGGGAATCCTTTCCCCATTTCTTGGTTTTTTCAGGTTTGTCAAAGATCAGATGGTTGTAGATGTGTGGTATTATTTCAGAGGCCTCTGTTCTGCCCCATTCCTCTATATCTCTGTTTTGGTACTAGTACCATGCTGTTTTGGTTACTGTAGCCTTGTAGTAAAGTTTGAAGTCAGGTAGCGTGATGCCTCCAGCTTTGTTCTTTTGGCTTAGGATTGTCTTGGCAATGCGGGCTCTTTTTTGGTTCCATATGAACTTTAAAGTAGTTTTTTCCAATTCTATGAAGAAAGTCATTGGTAGCTTGATGGGGATGGCATTGAATCTATAAATTGCCTCAGGCAGTATGACCATTTTCATGATATCGATTCTTCCTATCTATGAACATAGAATGTTCTTCCATTTGCTTGTGTCCTCTTTTATTTGTTGAGCAGTGGTTTGTAGTTCTCCTTGAAGAGGTCCTTCACATCCCTTGGAAGTTGGATTCCTAGGTATTTTATTCTCTTTGTAGCAATTGTGAATGGGAGCTCACTCATGATTTGGCTCTCTGTTTGTTATTGGTGTATAAGAATGCTTGTGATTTTTGCACACTTATTTTGTATCCTAAGACTGCTGAAGTTGCTTATCAGCATAAGGAGATTTTTGGCTGAGACGATGGGATTTTCTAAATGCACAATCATGTCATCTGCAAACAGGGACAATTTGACTTCCTCTTTTCCTAATTGAATACCCTTTATTTCTTTCTCCTGCTTGATTGCCCTCTGGCCAACTAAAATTTCATACAATGATGAATGCCATGTTACACATTAGGGGGTGAAACGGTGTTTCATATTGTTTTAAAGGACCCATAGAGATCTAAAGCTTTAGCTAAAGGTAATAAATGGTAGAATTTCAGTTACCTCAGCACACTATAGCATAAAGAAGCTTTTGACAAGGACATTTTTGGAATTCACTTTTCCCTGCTCTGCACTAAAAAGTCACAGAAGTAATTATTTACAAATTCCTCTACTTTCTCTATAGTGGTCCTTTCTAATACATGTTTCTATAATGACACCTACAATTTTATGTTGAATTTTTGTTTACATGCCTGTCCACCCCGGCACTGAAAAAGCTTCTTAGGGCAAGGACATGTTTTAATCATCCTTTGTTTCTAGCTCTTTGTAGCATTACTGGCATATTGAAAACCCAAAATAAGGGTTTGACATATAAGACTAAGCTTTATTCATTTTCTACAAGCCACAGATTGTTAAGTGGATCACTAATTATACTTCTGAAAACACTGTTTAGAAGTCATTTATTTATTAGTATTAATTATTTCAGGCTAGGCTACAATAACAAATAGGCCCAAACATGTAAGGGGTTCCACAAAAGAGAAGTCTATTTTTTGCTTGCTCAATAAGATAAGGAGGTTCCAGCTTTGCAGGTAGGACTCTGCTTTATTAAATCTTCATGGATCCTATCTCATTGAACCTCTGCCATCTTCAGCATTTCAGCATGTAGCTTCCTATCTCATTGAACGTCTGCCAACTTCAGCATTTCAGCATGTAGTTTCCAAGGTCACTCTGAGGTCACTATCACAGACAGAGAAGAGAAAATAAATCATGGGTAGGAGTTCTGGGGGACTGGGTCTAGAAGTGATACACATCACTTCTGTTCACATTCCATTAGCTAGAACCCAATCACAAGACCACATCTAACTACCAGAAAGGCTGGGAAATGTAGTCTAGCCGTGTTCTCAGGAAGAAGAGAGTGGACTTTCGGTAAACTACAGAGACTCTGGCAGGCTCTGCCAGAGTGGAATACTCAATAAATATATTCATTCTTTAGCTTCATAAATATGTACTCATAATACATGTGCCAGGTCATCTGCATACAAATAAAAGGGTACGATGTAAAGGAGATCAAATTCATGGAAGTGAGATATAATCAAATAATCACACAAATCAATAAATACATCATTACAAACTAATAGATATTTCAAAAGAAGAGTACAAGGCACTACTAACAAATCCATTAAAAGAGTCTGATCTAGTCTGATGCATCAGTTGAGTCTTCTCTAAATAAATGAATTTTGAGGAGAGACGTGAAAGATGAGTAAAAGTTAACTAAGTAAATGGGAGGGTGGCAAGAGGACAGAATGTCAAGCAAAAGGAACAGTTTATGTGAAGCCTCTGAAAGTGTAGGTGGCATGGCACAGTTAGTGATATAAAGAAGGCTTTCTCCTTGTGGCTGTTGCACAGAGGGAGAAAGAGGGATGTGATGAGGCAGAGGAATAAGCAGGAAATAGAACTTGAAGATTATTCTAAATGAACGTAAGAATTTGGGCCTTTTAACTCAAGAGAGATAGGAGACCTACTTAAGGATTTTAAGATTTGGTTTTTTGATGTTTTGTTTTTTAGAGACAAGGTCTTGCTCTGTTGCCCAGGCTGGAGTGCAGCGGCACAATCACAGCTCACTGAAGACTCAAACTCTCAAGCTCAACTGATCCTCCTGCCTCAGCCTCCTGAGTCACTGGGACTACAGGCATGCACCACCATGCCTGGAGATTTTGTTTTTTTTGTAGAGACAGAGTCTGGCTTCGTTGCCCAGACTGGTCTCAAATCCTGGCTTTAAGCTATTCACCCTCCTTGGCCTCCCAAAGTGCTGGGATTATAGGAGTGAGATACCATGCCTGTTATTTAAAAGGTGACTCTGTCAATTGTATTTCAGGAGTCAATTTCAGGAAACCAATTAAGAGGGTATTGGAGTAATCTATATGAGAGATTATTTGATCACATGGTGAAGACAATAAAGACAGAAACAAGTGAACCTATTGAGAGATTTTGTAATAAGTAAAATCAGAACTCAAAAGAAGTCAGTGATCAACGATCAATGATAATGACCAGTTTTCTGGCTTCAGCAACCCACTGGATGCTAGTATCATTTGTTGAAATCGAGTGAACCAGATTTAGAAGAAAGATCATAATTCAGTTTTTGGCATTTGAGTCTAAAACGAGTGTGAGATATTCAATGACGAGTGGACAGTTGGATATAAAAGTCTGGGGCTTAGAGAAAACATCTAAACTAGAGATACAACTGGAGAATCACTTCCATATTGTAACTAAAACCATATACTGGGATAAGATTAGTTTATGAAGAAAAGATGTTAGCTCTAACTACGCCCCGCAAAAAGAGACCAAGAGTGAGTGGCCAGGGAGGCAGAGAAACTAAAATCAGGAAAGCATTGTATTACAGAATCCAAGGAAGAGAAGGGAGTCAATAAATTCTGCTGAAAGTTCATGGAAATGAGACCTGCAAAATATTAATGTTTCACTAATATGGATGGCATTTGAAATCTTAGTAGTAGCAGTCATTTTAATAAAATGGTGGAGAGAGAAATCAATATAACATGAAAAATGGGGACAGTCATTGTATCCAATTTCTTTAAGAAATTTGGCTGTGAAAAGGAGCAGAGAGACATGACATGTGGAGAAAAGAGGATAATTGAAATAGGAATTTTGTTATAATAATAGCGAACACTCACACAGTACATTTTGTGAGCCAGGACTCTTCTAACTCCTTTTTACATACTAACTAATATAATTCTACTGACTCCATCACTATTCTTCCATTGTAGAGATGAGAAAAGTGAGGCACAAAAGAGAAAGTACGTTGTCGGAGGCTTAGTAGGTAATAAGAAGCAGACCTGGGAATTGAACCTGAGTAGCCTGACTGTAGAGTCTATGTTGTCACAAAGTCACTGAGCAATCTTCTAAGCATATTTTAATGTTGAAGAAAAAATCTCTAATGTTGTTTTTTCTTTTGTCAGTAGTAAACTATTTGGCACACACTCCCAATATTTCTATCTATCTTTAAATCAGATATACATTGTGCCATACCAACATATGATGTGTTTAATAAAACATATAAATGAAACACAATTTTAAAAATATGGGATAGAAGTAAATATAAATAGAAGGTCTAGTGTTTTCTTCTCGTACTCCAATGGATTACGTTATGAAATCCACAATTAAGATAACTAAATAAGAGAGGGAAAGGAGAGAGAGAACTGAGTGCTTTTACTGGTTTCGATTGCATGTGACAAATTTCCACAAATTCTGTGGCTTAAAACACCCATTTATTAGTTCACAGTCCAGTAAAACAGAAAAAATAACCAGACAGGTAGCTCTAATAAAGTAAAATCATGGAAATGTATGATCTCCCAGCCAGAAGAACCTTCAGGACCATGTTATCCAAACCTGTTTTATAAAAACAAGGAAGGTGGGGCCCCGATGGTTAAGCAGTTGACCACATTTCACCTCCTTCAAATCCTTCTTATACAGACCTTCCCTGAACTTCCTGTTTCAAATTGCTATCCTTATCCCCCACCTACTTTACATGTTTCCACAGCACATACCTCACCAAACATGTCTTTTATTTTACTCATTTTTCATTGACTTTGCATGTCTTACTGACCACTGTGCCCAAGGGCCTAGAACAGTGCCTGGCACAGAGGAGGTACCCAGTAAATATCAGTTAAACTAAAAAATAGTGACTGAATACCCATGGCGGTCCAGTACTCTTTCCACCACTCTCTACTGTACTTTACTGTCACCTTTTGTTTGTTTTTGTCATTGAGACAGGGTCTCGCTCTATCTTCCAGGCTAAAGTACAGTGGCGCGATCTCTGCCTACTGCAGCCTCAACTTCTTGAGCTCAAGTAATCCTCCCACCTCAGCCTCCTGAGTAGCTGGGGTTATAGTATGCATCACCACACCTGGTTCTTTTTTTTTTTTTTTTTTTTTTTTTGTAGAGACAGGGTTTTGCCAAGTTGCTCATGCTGGTCTCAAACTCCTGGGCTCGAGCAGTCTGCCTGCCTCAGCCTCCCAAAGTGCTGGGATTACAGCCATGAGCCACCATGCCCAGCCTACTGTCACTTTTCAGAAGCATTTTGATTTTCTATTTTCATCCTTATTTTGATCACATCAGAATATCTGCTTTTCTGTGAATTATTATTTCTAATGGGACCACAAGTGTATCAGTTAATCAAAATATAAATTATGGCTATCATGAGGAAATTTTGAACTTCTAAATCATAAAGTGGAAATCCATTTTCCATTAAATTACATGAATTTTATACTTACAGAAGAGTAACTTGGATTAAGCAGTTCAAGGGGTATAGTACTGTGGACATGCATTCCTGTGCCTAGAACACTCACGCCCTCTTGTGGACAGGGTTCATCCTGATTTCCTGCTGAACCTTCCTTATGTCAGCCCAGGTAACGGCTCCTCCAGGACACTTACATGTCCCCTGCCCTCCTCCTCCTCCCATAGACACCAGCTCTGGTTAAAAGGGGAAAGCTAGAAGGCGTGTTTTAAAGCTACATTTGCATGGCCAGCACATTGATTTTACAAAGAACATGCATTTGGGGTGGCTTGCAGAAATTTATTATTATTATTGGGGGAATAAATCTCGAATTAAAGTCCCCCTCTCCTTAGTTCTGTTACTAGACCCTGGAAAGTTTCAATCTTCACCTCCTACAGCGTTTGTGCCACTTCTGTGGTACAGTCAATACATTATATTGTTACTCATCTAGGTATCCATAGAGCCTAGACTAGAACCTAGAAGAGTCTATGGTGGAACTCAGTAATTATTTTTTAATAAGAAATGAACGAATATAAACCAATGAATTATAGAGTATGCCTAAAGAATAAGCATCCAAAGATACACTCTCTCTTTCACCTGAACAATTTACTGTACATTTGTACACTAGGCCAGATTCAGTGTTCCTAGCCTGAACACATTACACAGCAACATTTCACACTGTGACCATCTGGTCCATTAGATGTAAATACCTTTTTGGCAGATACTTCAGGAGTATGAGAGTAATGTGGAAATAAAATGAAGATGAAAAATACTACCACCCAAAAGATATATTTAAAGCCACCCATTATCTTATTAAAATGAAAAACATGACATTGTCCTTCATATAAGTGAAGACCATCTTAGTATTTTTATTAATGGGGACTAAGCACATGGTCTGAGTTTTCATTTGGGAGATAATTAGGTCTCCATTTGTTTGTCACCTCTAAACAAGACTCCCAACCTCAGAGAAAAATCATCTACTCATCAAAGAATCTGTTGCCAACTTAACACATAGAAAAATCTTCCTACAATTAACATAAATAGAATGTCCTTTTAAAAAGTCACAGCATTAATTCAGGTACTTTTGAAAAACTCACTCAAGAGTACAATGCTTCCATCAAATGTATGACCTTAGCCCCGTTTGCAAAGGTCACTGAAATGAACCCATCTTTTTCCACATAAAACGATATATGGGGCTACAGAAGCCATTAAATAAATATTCATTTTAAATCAAGCTTTTTATTTATTCTTTGGAGATGACCTCTGTTCTAATTATCTATAATGCTTTCCAAAAAGGAACGGTATTTTTGTCGTTGTCTAGTAAATCATTAATTTGTGTCTATTCAGTGGCTGCATTTTTTAAAAAATAATGAAGTTATCAAGCTGCTGAGAACAAAGCTGCCTTCTGATTGTCAGCTCCATATTCTAAAAGAGCAGGTTAATTTCTCTGAATCTCACAGCTGGAACTTTTCTAACACTAACTGGCAGTTTCCACCTAGTGATCAAGGCAACTGACTAAAATAAATTACACATAAAGCTGAAATTCCTAATAGTAATAAGGCCCCTTCATGAGATAATCACACCAGCAAAAGCACTTATGTGTTGGCTGCAACCCTACAGGGTCTTGAAATTATCTTATAAACACTGTACCTCCAGAAATGGTTTTGTTTCTAGTTTCATGACAGGGCTAACATGGCAGTGTCCATAGTACTAGGCACAAAGGAGGAGCTCCAAAAACATTCCTTACTTGACTAGATTGAACTGGAGACACTGTTGTTAGAGCACTAACATCAGTGCTATTTGCAAAGCAGACGACTGGTGAGGTCCTCATTTCAATACAGTCAACTGACAATTATTTAGAAGCCTTTATTATGTGCCTGGAGCTAGGCATAGAAAAGTAGTATATATTCCCTGCTCTTCTGGAGTTTAAGGTGAGTTGAGCTCACATATAAGAAATAACTAGGGAAAAAGTAATCTCTAGGCACCATTCTACCGGCTATAAAGCAATTGCTAGCAGAAACCCAAGTGGGCTAAGAATAGTAAGGATAGTAAGGAGGGTTTGGTTTTTTTTGTTTGTTTGTTTGTTTTGGAACATGGACTAGGGCTTAATGGTTAGGAGTAATTTGATTAGGCAGAAGGGAATAAAAGCATTGCAGATGGATTTTCAACTAAGCAAAAGTCTGGTAATTGGAAGGAATATAGCTCACAGAGAAACAGTGATTGCTGTAGCAAACTTCCCAATCTTTGTACCATCTTCATGACCAATGCATTTATTAACTGGGCTGAAGGGAGTGTTGATGGCTTATAGCTCATAATTGAGTTCCCCCTTCCTGGCATCACCCTCAGCTGAAAAGATGCTGACCCAAGATGTAGGAGCAGCCCACATCCAATATTTGGGGGATTCAGGATGATAAAATCTCATTCTTGTTGCCCCGGTTCCAAATATCTCTGAAGAACTCTCAATGCTCCAGAGTTCCCCATAGAATTGACTGAGGCCTTTGATGTAACTGTATCACAGCCCAACTTCTCCTCCTGTGTAATCCTGATTCCCTCCCTCCCAAAGAGGGCTTGATCTAAAGGACACACCCCTATAAACCTCATGTTGAAAATCTGCCTGAGTCTGCTTGCTCAGAGAACTCAAGACAAACGAAGATGCTGCAAAGACCAACCTGACTTACTCAGTTGTAGGGGAGCTGCATGTTCTCATTCAATAGGCATAGACACTATTCTAATGCTGGGAACACAGCAGTAAGAAAAACAAGTCTCTTCTCTTATGGATCTGATATTCTGGTGAGGAAAACCTAAACAGACATAATAGAATGTCAAGTAATGACATGTACTAAGACAAAAAAGAAGCAGGGCAAGAGGAGAGGTAATGTTTGTGTTTAGGACTGCATTGGACTACGTTAGATAGAGTGGCCACGGAAAAAAGTCCCTAAAGAGGTAACATACAAGCAGAAAGCTGAATAAACTAATGAAACAATTCATATCAGTATCTAGGAGAAGAATATTGCTGACAGAAGGAACAGCAATGCAAAGACCCTCAGATAGAAGGGTGCTTGGCATGTTTTGGGACAAGGAAGTGAAATCTGGAGAACAGTGGTAGGATACGAAGGGGTCAGATCATATCAGGCCTTTTAGTGTAAGGAACAGATGTTATTCTAAGTAAAAAGGGAAGATATCAAAGGGCTTTGAGTAGAATTGCCCCATGATCAGATTTCCATTTTAAAAGGATCACACTGCCTTTTATGCGAGAAGGAAACTAGAAAGGAGCAAGAAGAGGTGCAAAGAGGCTATTATGAGGCTATTACAGAGGTCTAGGTCAGAAGTGACAATGACATGGACTTAAGGTTGCCACTGGTCATGGCTTGCCTGGAACTGAGGGTTTTCCCAGGATGCAGGACGTTTAGATCTTAAACCAGGAGGATATTGAACAAATTGGGACATTTAGTCACCCTACTTGGACCAGAGTGATAATCCTGTGAATGAAGGCATGTGGTCAGGTTCAAAATATATTCTAAGGGTTGAAGAAGCAGTGAAACAAGAGAAAATGGTTTAGACATTTAGGACAGAGGCAAAGTGTAAAACTTCTTGAAAGTCAGGAAGAGGGGTTCAGATCTTTCAAACATTCACTTGGCATTAGTATGTAGTATGCATTGAATTTTGGAGCGACTATAACTAAAGAGGTCTTTACTCAGACTATTTCAGAAAATATGACAGAAGTGTCACTAGGGCTCAAACACAATGGAGCTAGCTGATGGTAAAAATGGAGGTGGAGGTGATTGAAGTGGTGGTGTTGGTAGTACCAGAGGTCATAGTGTAGGATGGTGAAGGTGGTGGTGATAGTGGCAAGTATCATGTGGAGACGGTGGTCATATTGACATGGATGTGGAAGTGAAAGGAAAGAAAGAAAAGAAAAAAAGAAAAGAGAGAAGGAAGGAAAGAAAGAAAGAAAAGAAAAAAAAGGAAAGAGAGAAGGAAGGAAAGAAGAAAAAGAAAAGAGAGAAGGAAGGAAGGAGAAAGAGAGAGAGAGAAAGAAAGAAAGAAAGAAAGAAAGAAAGAAAAGAAAGAAAGAAAGAAAGAAAGAAAGGGAAAGAAAAGAGGGAAGGAAGGAGAAAGAAAGAAAGAAAGAAAGAAAGAAAGAAAGAAAGAAAGAAAGAAAGAAAGAAAGAAAGAAAGAAAGAAAGAAAGAAAGAGAAAGAAAGGGAAAGAGAAAGAAAAGAAAGGAGGGAGGGAGGAAGAAAAGAAGGAAGGAAGGGAGGGAGGAGCCAATCTAGAGACATTTACAAAACGAGAAATATTAGGACTCGTGGGTTAAATGAATAGAGGAAAACAGAGGGAAAGGAAATTGAGATGCATTAGTGACCCTGACAGAAGGATGTTGGAAAGAATAGTTGAAGGGAGGGATTGGTATTGAACATTAATTTAGTTACAGATATAAAGTAATAGTGGAATAACCAAGTGGATGGCCAACTGGAATATTAGTTTCTATCATTCCAGACAGCAGTGTACTAGTAAAGAAAACTCATGATTTTGAGTCAAAAGAGTTTGCCCCAGTTCCTGAGACAGCTATGTAACCTACACCCTCTGAGTCTCAAAGTCTTTATATATAAAATGGACATAACAGTACCTAGTTTACAGGACTATTCTAGAAAAAAGCAGACAAAATTGTCAAAGAGCAGCAAGGATCTGATTTGGGTATCTTCTTTTTTCTTTGCAAATTTTCCAAGAACCCTTTTAGTCCCCATCACCATGATCCCACCAATGAAAAACTTTTTTGTTTTAATTTAGAAAACCTTGGTTTCTAGAACTTTAGAGTGATGAATAAAATATTTATATTAAATGTTTATAAATTACTACGCAGCCATCTTTCTTCCAAACTGTCATGCCAAAACTATGAAATTAGAGTTTGATGTAAAACTCTTCATATAAAACTGTTGGGTTCTTCTAATTCCTCTATGTTGATGGACAAGAGATATAGTAAAACCTTCACATGCTAGAACAAGACTCTAGGGTCAGAAGTGCTTTTCTTCTCATCACAGAAGTTCAATGAAAGACTTCACGGAGGATATGAAAACATTTGTTTCCAAAAATTCATACTGGCATGAGTCTTTAAATCTGATTCAGGGTAACAACACTGGCTTACTATATAAGCCACAAACACAAGCCTTGTTTTGACTGGGGCAGAATAGAACACACCTTGTGGGGATGACACAGAAGTCCAGATCGTCCTACCATGAGTGTCCTTCTTGCAGGCAGTATCAGGGCCTCCCCAGGATGCATATTCTAGGTCTTGTTTCACATGAACTTCAAGTCCCTCATCCTCCACAACATGTGAGAAACACATGACAATCGTATCTGCAAATGTCCTAAATCAATTAATCTAGGATCAAACCATCAGGTGGCAAAAGAAAGCTGCCCTAATTTTCAAACTTTTGGTAGACAATTATTAAAGCTGATTCTTAGAGCATTAGGTAAAGCATATACTTAAACCTCCAAAAACTTCACTAACAAGACAAAGGTTAGTATAAACTGGGTATTTTCCTTGCCATTTCCTGGAAATGAGTTTTTCTCTATCTTGTTGATGCCCATAAAGGACACAAATTTCAGGAAAATCAAGGGCTAGCTTTCAAATATTTTGGAGATCCAGAAGTAATAAAATGTTAAAACTTTTTGAAACGTAACTTCAGTTAATTAATATAAACTACACATTCAATTTGGCATATCAGTTATGATAATTTTATGAGCAAATGAAATTTTGCATGTTAAAGTTCTTAAACTAATGAAGCAAATGTAGATCTGTAAAGGGTGCTTTAAAAAAGCACTTTTTCATTTTTTTTTCTCCCAAAATGCCCGTATTTTTCTTTCAAACACTCATTCTTTCCCCATCCCATAACTTTAAAATTATAAGTAACATCACAGGTTTCTCCTGCTTCCAGCATGCTTTTTCAAACAGTACAAATACTCTCTTCTGAAAATAAATATTATGTAAAATATTTTACATTTCCTATGTGTCATAAGATTGAAGAATAGAAAGATATTGGAAGAAAGACATTTGTGACATTTCTCTGTTTAACACAATTGCAGTGCCCGTAAATTAATCATGGAATTAGATTATGGCCCATAAAGGGAGATGTTATTTAAGAGAGAGCAGTGATGTCTGAAATCCCTAATTAGAACAGTTAGAGTAACCTGAACCTGCAACACAATCAGGTCCCCAAGGAGGCTCTTGTGGAAAATAGACAGAATTCTGGAAAAAAAAAAGAGCCCTCCTCCTAATGAGCATTTTGAACAGCAATTTTGTTCATTTACATTTCTCTTGTCCCATAAAGTTCAGATAAATTTGTCCATTTTTTATATTAATTTCCATGATATTGTCTCCCATTCTTTATTTTCAGAGACTCTGAAGAGTAATTTATTCCACTAGCCTTTCCTGTTGTATAAATTAATTCCTAAGAGTGTGTAGGCACATCAGGTGAATTCAGCACATTAGAAGTAACTCTTTATTATTTATATTAATGGAAGTGGGTTATGACCTAGATAATTCAACACAGGTATTTTCTAAAGTTTCCACTTATTTAAGTTTTGAAACTGTGTGGAAAGTGATAATTTAATCATGGATCCTGTCTTCAAGGAGTTTACAGTCATGTGGGAGAATTAAGACATATACACACTAAGACAAAAACAGAGTTCTTAGTAACATAGAGATGTATGGTAAAATGCTATGGAGACTCAAGAAATTAAAGACTTGGAGCCATAAACACATGTGGTGATGTTTCCAGCACAGACATTACTTTAGCAGAAAGAGGCACTATTTCTCCCTCACACATTGAATGTATTACCTCTCAATTATAGATAAATTACAACCTTTCTCTTTTGAAAAATGGATATAACGAATACACCCCCCAAAAAAAAGAGGGGGGGAATTACATTTTCTTATCTGTTAAATTACATCTAGGCGCCTATTTCCACACGGGAGACTCTGGCTGACTTAACACATATGTCAAGTTATAGATAAAGACACATATAGTCATGATAAGGGTATAACTTGAAAGTGCCTTAGTATATGGCCTTCTGTAGCTCATTCCTATGTTAAAAGTCTATCTGCAGAAGTCTGACATAACTGTTGCCTTCTATAGCATCGGAATTCACATTTCATTGTGGGAAACACTAAAATAAGTCCTGATTTGCCATCCTGCATGTCAGAAAGCACTCTAGAGCCTCCAGTATCTGGGGGGCATACAACAAACTCTCTCTCTTGCACTCTCTCTCTATCTCTATCTCATGTTTATAAATGTGAATGCAAATTCTACTTATGTTGAACAATAGTATAGTTCTTAATTAATCACCCTAGAAAATAAAAAACTTAAGGTAGGATAATCAGTAGGAATCTTTTCCGAAAAAACGTAAAATTCCCTATACCATCATCATTGTAAACACTTGATCAGTTGTTCAAAAACGCCTGAGTACAGGACTGTTGAATGTTCTTTGGGCCTAAAGTATGGTATCAGTGGAATAACATGAGAAGTTATGAGATGCATTTGCATTGTGTTAACATGGATTTCCATTTTCTAGCCTGCTGCTCAGATTTTTAGGATTAGGAAAAAAAGTTAGACCTCACTTAAGATGAGTAATACTAAAAATGCAAAACCTTATCCTTTGTTACATTTCAGCTATCAGGAATTCAGAATTTCTCATCAACAAACAGAATTTAATGAAACACAAATGCAAGTCTTTTCCCCAAAAACCTAAATATAGCGTATTAGAGGTAATCCTATTTGAAATGTAAAAGGACAAAAATGTAGGTAGATTGATTAGACTAAAGTGTTAGGCTTTTTTCAAAGTTATTTAATAAAAATATGAAAATTTTGCCAAGAGTTTTGCAGTGCTATTCAGAGCACAGACTCTCTTTAAAAGTCATGTTGTTCTCATTTCCTGCACCATTCAATTATAGATATATTTTGATGAACATTAAAGTATAGATGATATTTGTTAAAAACTGAAATAGATGGTCTTAAAAAAGAATAAAAGCTGTTACTACTCTTGACACCTTAGTCAATGAAAGGCCACTGTGTAAATGCCAATGGATCTAAAATTTTCAAATTCTAACCAACATAATCCTCCTCTTGAAGAATTTACAATATATATGTTAAAACTCTATTTACTTGTATTTGAAAAATTACTAATGCTTTCTTATTGGTTTTCTTAGCAAGAGAAATTGGGTGATATCTGCTTCTCCCTTCGCTACGTACCTACTGCTGGTAAGCTGACTGTTGTCATTCTGGAGGCAAAGAACCTGAAGAAGATGGATGTGGGTGGCTTATCTGGTAAGCCTGCGGTGTTTATTGATTTTTTTCAAATGCTGTTTCATCGTGGATACCAAATGCATGGCGCACATGCTGCGACTCCCCACTCCTTAATTGATCACAGTTCTCTTTCCTACGGAGCCTGGAAGCAGTCTCAGAATTCATCCCAACACAGTGCCCCAGGAAGCCACTCTCAATTTATAGGAATTGGCATAGAAGATGAAATCTATTTTCCTTCTTTGGAGCCAAAGTATCCATTGTCTTTTTGATGGCATTGAAAGCTGAAAATGTTTGCTTCTTTTCTGAAAGGGAGTGATTATGACAGATTATAATTTTGTTGAGCGTGGAGGGGGTTTTTGGTCAAAATTCACCCACGATATAAAAAATAATGTTTTCTCTGAGACTTATTTATTAGGTATTTGATAGCCTAACATAGTTCCTACAATACCATTTATTAAAGACATGGTATTTCAACATATATGCATAATGAAATCTCTGTTTGAGAGTGAATCCCTATGGTAATGCATTTAATTCCACAGCTTACGCTGAGGATAGGAGAGATGTGGGGATTTAAAGTTCTATACAACCCAATCTCAGTAAAACATGGTGAATAACGTATACCCTGCCTCAAAAGCAAAGTCAGCTCAAGGACTTGTCACTTCCACGATTGAACATAATTTTTCTTCTTCTCAGTATGATTAAATCAATTATATTTTTAATTTTCCGCTAAATCATTAAAGTGTGAGGAATTTTCTTGATATGCCACAAGGTCATCATAAATTGACTGCAGTTGTCATTGTTCGTGGCTGTGGAATTACAACCAACATTACTGGTTATTCAATGCTTTCTTTAATAAAAATGTTGCAAACTTCAAAAGGTCATCCTAAGGCAGCATGGTGATTTTTTATTCTAAAGCATAACAGCTAAAAAGTGCTACAGCTGAGCTTCCCCTCTTTTACCCACTAATTTGCCAGCCAAATTCTCCTGGTACCTAACTTTATTTCTCTTTATAAATAAGTCATCTGGGGAAGCTGTACTAATTCTTTCATGTCATTAAGACCCTATTTAATAACTTGCTGTTTTTATTGTGCCTAGTAGTGTAACACAGCAAATGTAAAGCAAAGAGCACAGTGTTCTCTAGAAATATAGAGTATTTAATGTGACTATAAATGAAAAACATGCAGAGAAATTTTTAACTACAATAACAGTTCACTCCCAGATTATTACTTAGTATCCTAAGGTAACTTCAGACACTTTTAACACTTCCCTGTCCTTTGGTTCAACAGCCAACTATCATGACATGATTTCTTTGTATCCTCTCTTATGCTTTATCCCAAATGTCCATGCCAACCATCCCCTCATCACCTATGTCTAGTACTCTGCTAGTCTTCCTAAGGCATCCTACATGCTTCAGCAGAATTCCAGAGCAGTTTTACCATGAAGCCAGAAAAGCTTCAGGGCCCCTCATTTGTCCTGGCTTCTTCCAGGGTCCCAGAAATGAGTTCCCATCACCATAGATAGATATTTCTTTTTTTTTTTTTTTTTGAGACAGAGTCTTGCTCTGTCGCCCGGGCTGGAGTGCAGTGGCTGGATCTCAGCTCACTGCAAGCTCTGCCTCCTGGGTTCACACCATTCTTCTGCCTAAGCCTCTCGAGTAGTTGGGACTACAGGCGCCCGCCACCTTGCCCAGCTAGTTTTTTGTATTTTTAGTAGAGATGGGGTTTCACCGTGTTAGCCAGGATGATCTCGATCTCCTGACCTCGTGATCCTTCCACCTCGGCCTCCCAAAGTGCTGGGATTACAGGCGTGAGCCACCGCGCCCAGCTAAAAAGCCCTAATTTTAAGGGCTCCTCACTGCCTGTGGAATTAAGCCATAATCAGTCTCTTCACTTTAAGTATATGTACTGTAGATACATCCAGCCTATGTCATGCCATATCTCATTTTCACCAAATTGACCAGCACACTATTTTGCAAACAAACTATACAACTTTTTGCCTCCATTACTTGGTTAGGTCATTTCCTTCACCTGGAATTATCTTCCTGCCAACAATGTCTAGCCAATTCTACCCATTCTTTAGGCCCAGCTTAAGTATTATCTCCTCCATTCATTCAATAAACATATATTGTGTCCCTACTTTAAGTCAGCATTGTTCTGAGCACTAGGTTTACATTAGTGGATAAAACAGTGCAAAGACCCTCCCCTCCTGCAGCTTGCATCCTAATGCAGGGAGACAGAAAATAAACCAACAGATAGCAAAAGCATGAGTCTACCAAGAGGTAACAGGTGCTATGGAGCAGTCAAGCAGGAAGTAGGATAAGGAGTATTGGGGATTCATCTTAAATGGGGTTCAGGGAAGACCTTATGAGTAGGTGGCATTTCAGCAACAACCTGGAAGAAGTGAAGAATTGAGCCATGGGGTGTCTGGGAGAGAGAATAGCCATGGGGCATCTGGGAGACAGAACAGCCATGGGGTGTCTGGGAGACAGAACAGATACCTCGTGGCTCACTTTTTTCACTTCTTCCAGGTTGTAGCTGAAATGCCACCCACTCATGAGGTCTTAAGACCTCATGGTTTTAAGATCCATCCCAGTAGAACAAATCTCTGCCTTTTTTTAAATGCCGCTAGCCGTTTGTTTACACCCCTCAAACATCATGCTTCTCTCTCACTAGACTGTGTTCTGTATTTATCCCTCCCACAATGCTCTCAGTAACGGGTAGCACTAAGCATAGCTGCTGAATGAATAATGAATTATTTACAAAGGAGCTATGGCCTGAAAAAACAACTCTTGCATTTCAAATGTGTCTAACCCACTTACCATTAAAATAACTTTAAGCACTTGGATGGTCTGTCTCAAAGTAAGTTGACCGATGTACGAGGAGACCAAAATTATATAATAAGATCATTCTAGGTAATTCAAATGCCAAAGTACATTTGCTGGAAATGACTAGTTAATTGGAACCAAAGTGGGTTGTTTTGCCAGAGTTTAAACTCCATCTGCCACTAACTAGCAATTTGACATTGCACAAGTTATTTATTTAACTCTTCTAAGCCTCAGCTGCATTATCTATAAAGTGGGAATAATGAGAGGACTTTGTTGATGATGCTATGAGAATTAAATGAAAGCACAGGGCTTGGCACAACTAAGTGCTCACTAAATACTATTGTAGTCATTTCTATTATTAATTTTATCAAATCTTGGGCTAAATATGCAACATGGGAAAGCAACCAATGGATGATTTAACCAATTACTTGCTTCAATGGGGAAAAAAGTTTATCTGATTGTTTGATGGAATTAGCTGATTAATTCAGGCAAACGTATCAGTAGGCCCACGTTTTGCATAGACACTATCGTGAATTAAGATAATTAACAAAACATTTGAGAAAATAAAACATGGAAACATATGTAAAATAATTTTCTTATTGCTCTCCAACAAGGTCGTTTCCTTCCTACAGTATTCATTCAAAATGCATTGCACAAAGATTTTGCCTCCATTGTATATCCATATGCCAAAAGATGCAAATCCCAGCCCTTCATACTTTACAGTGACAAGCTTAATTGGACTATACACATCTCTACAGTAGATTCTTGCACTTGCATTCTTAATATCCCAACTTTCAAGTGCTTGTGAGCAACAGTGAGGATTTCTGAATTTAACTGCAGTTGTGTTGATTAATGACAGGCACACATTTTGAGAAATGTGTCATTAGGTTATTTGATCATTGCACAAACATCATAAACACAAACCTAGATTCGGCAGCCTATTGCACACCTAAGCTATGTGGTATGGCTTATTGCTCCTAGGCTACCAATCTACACGTTAAAATAATGAATACTGTAGGCAATTGTATTTATGGATCTAAATATAGAGAAGGCACCACAAAAATACAGTATCATAATCTTACGGGACCACCATTCTATAGGCAGTCCATCCTTGACTGAAATGTGGTTACACAGTGCATGATTGTATTTGTATTGAGATCTTGAATCTTGCAGGCTGCAAGACTGTTCTTCAGGAGCGAGTTGGTGCTGTAGAATACATGTAGGACTTTTTGCCTTGTACTTGGAAAGAATCAAGCCTTTTGCCTAGTAAACATGTCTCAATAGCTTCGTTGCCTTTTACACATCTCTGTGTGGAGTAAATCTTCCTTCAAACAATAAATGTTTTCTACTTGGGAAAACTGGGGAAGAGAATAAAGAGGTCAAAGTGAAGGCATTGGAAACGCTGAGGATTCCCAAAGGTATGAGGCTGTGTGTCTCATAGTTTTAAGCTAAAGTATGTAACTTTTATTCTTAAATTTATACCTGTGTAAACTCCCAAGTCAGAGACTAATCAGATACTTTGCTTCTTGTCCCTATTTGTGTCACAGCAATTACTTTCCTCAAGTTTCGTGTTTCGCTTTGTTTTTTGTCATCTCAGAAATTTGACACTTCTGAGTACAGCTTTAATGAGGAATGTCAATACTATAAGTTTAGTTTAGGCTTTCTATTGTAAATTAAATGAAATTCTGAAAGTTTTCTGTTCAAGGACATGGCTGTTTAAAGAAGGAAACACTAAACTTTAAAATCAGCAAAAATTGAAGTGATTATAGCTTTTAAATTTTGATCTATTCAGTAGAAATTCTGTTTTTCTACTTCAATCTGAGAATTATTTTTCACTGTTAAAAAGTCACATTATCAATTAGAGAACAGTTTCTAATTTAGAAATCTTTTTTAACTTGGTTTTCTCATGTGGTTCTCATGATAGCACCGTGAGGTAGTTTCTGAAGATGACATTCTTATTTTACCAGTGAGAAAACTGAAGCTTAGAGGCATTAGACAGTATCCATAAACTATCTTCCTGCATGTGGCACACAGATGGGGGTGTTCATTACTTGCAATAGCTCTTATCGCTACTGACATTTGATCTCAGCTGACCTGAGGGTAGAACTGAAGTTCAGATCCCCCTGTTCTCAATGCAGAGGACTTTCCAATATAGCATTCAGCCTTGCCCACACCCCTACCTTCAAGATGGGAGAGAACGAGGATTCCTCAGCTCTAACCTGCGTGAGGTGCCCTCCTTGCCCAAAGCCAAAACATCAAGATGAGGTCCTCACAGTAGAGAAGACTAGAAATGGAGTCTTCATGGATTGTTGGAGATGGAGGGATTCTTGGAGACTGGGGGAAATGTTCGTAAGTGTAAACCCTTATGGATTCTCCTAGTCAAATAGCTCCAGGGCAGCCCCCTTTCTTGCCTTCTCAGAACCACAAATTGGTTTTCTTGCTTCACTTGTGGTTTCTGGCAGATTCCTCTTCTTGCTGGGCCCAATATGAAACAGAATGTGGTCTCACAGACCTGTTATACTTCCTTCATTCCCTGAAGCTAGCATGTAGTTCTTTTGAGACTTCTTTCTGTGTTTGTACTGCTAGTAGCCATGGAAAATCAACAAGGGTAAAAAGCGTACAGTCCTTTGATGTGGTTTGCATTCACCTATATTGGGGGAGTGGGGAACATAACAAAAGTATGTCAAGCATGGGAGCAACCTGGAAACCCATATGGTAAAGGGCTGAAATCACATGTAGTTATTCCAGCAGCCTCCTGAACATCAAGGAGCTAGCGGGGTGGCTAGGAGGTGGGATCAGGTCAACGATGGTTGCAAAGTGCTCTCCTTCATCATTTTTCTGTCCCTTTCACTGTCTGTTCACATCCCTAGTCCTCTTACTGGCCATCCCTGGTCCTGCCTTGTCACTATGAAATGAAATCTGTACTGTGAAAGGCAACATTTGGAGCTGTAGAAGAGTTCCCCCAAAACATCTAAGTCTCCAAAAGAAAAGGGAAATGAAATGTTTGAAAGTGGCAGCAACCACTTGAGGGAAATGATAGAGAGGGAACAGGGGACTCATGGTGATGAAGGAGTCGCCATCACTATATGTCACACTGCCAGTGTGTGAATTAGCTACTGTGACTTAGGCCAGCAAAATTTACCCTGTCCCTCTCCTGCCACCCACACACACTCTCTTTTCTGGAAAATGCCATTTTTTAAATGTTACTCGTGGGTTTGTCTTTTCTCTACCTCCTTTTCTACTGTCCTAGAAATGTAAGTTGGGAAATGCAGCCAGATTTAAATATTTGAGATCATTTAGGAAAGAGCAATTCACCCAACCTCAGGTAACTACTAGATTCCAAGGAGAAACCATGAACCAGCAGAGGTAGGTCCTTCCCTCAGGCAGTATTTATCAACATGTGATATTTTGCATAACCCCATCAAAATCACCTCAGGTACTTATTAAAAACTAAGATTTCAAGGACTAATTCAAACCAAGCTGTAATTGAATATCTAGGGGTGGGCACCTGGAAATTGCATTTTAAACAGGTCCTCCCCATCCATACACACATACCTATGTTATTTGTAGGCATCTTAAATTTGAAAACTATACTTCAGAGGCTTAAAACACTATGTCATAATTTTAACTGAGGCCTAGGTCAGCCAAGTTCCAACTTAGAATTTTGTGTGTGTTTTTTTTTGTCAGTAACATAGAATACATCTTTTGCTTTATATAATGGAATTTCCTCAAATAAGAAGTTCTATTTCTTTCATCAGCCCAGTATCCTCTTCCCTGAAAAATACCTTGCCCACATGTCTAAATTATTATCTTTTTTTCTTGAGTCTCCTCCACTGAAAGAGGAAATAAAAGCAATAGATGTTTCCTTTGTACATTCTGAAGCTATTTCCTAATACCCTTGACTACCACCCTTATCTGTCCTTACACTGGTGCTGAAAGCACAACAAAGAAAAACACTCCAAATTCAATTGATTTGAACTAAAAGCCACTAGTCTGGGAGCCAGGCCAATAAATAAAATGGCAAAAACTTATTTGAACCAATTAGATAGGGATATGCAAATTAATTGGCCATGATATCAGGGTCAAGCAATAATATGCAAATAAACTGGCATCTTATTGAGCTAATGGAACAGGAATATGCATAATAAGTTGGCTGTGATGTCAGAAGCTTCATCATAATTTTAGGCATGAATGTTACAATATAATATCAATTCTGGGACACTTCAAAATGCTTAACTACAATATTGATAAAATAATCTAAATTCCTAAAACGTGAACAGATTGGTCTAAAAAACAAATGACAAGCCTTGAAACTGGATCTTTCTAGAAAATGAGTAATTAGAAAGGATTATAGCCAAGCCTGGTACAAGTTGGGACCCAGGCACAGTTACTCGTTTCCACAGAATGGATAGAAATGCTATGCCTGAAGGACTAACAGTTTTAGAGAAACGAGCAGACGTGAAATCAAGAGAAATAAGTGATAGACTGTAATGTATTTGTTCAGAACAGTTAGCCCAAAAACTCCTAAGTAAATTCTTTAGCCAGCAGGTATATATCCAATCAGTCAACAAACATCATGTGAAAACTCCTTTGTGCCAGGCACCATGCCAATCTTTGGGAATATGAGCAAAAACAGCAGACACTTGCATAGCAGAATGTGAGCCAGACACTGTTCTAAATGCTTTACATATGGCTGATTTAATCTCCATTACAACCCTATGAGGTAGATACTATTTTTAATGTGATTTTATTGATGATGGAACTGAAGGACAGAGAAGTACATAACTTGCCCGAGGTCACAGGATTACTATTTGACAGAGCTAGGATGTCAACCCAAGCAGACTGTCTTCAGACTCCAATGAATAAAACATGATGTCTAGGTCCTTATCATTGCTCAGCAGGTTCAACCTGGAGAACAGGTGGGTAACTACATGCTGCAGTTTGAAAGATGTCCAAAAGTGACCTGATTCCAAATATCCTCTATACTCGAACTAAAATTCTATCATGGAACTCACTAACATAAATCAGTTGGTTGACTGTTTAATTAGTTCTTTGGCTACTTAGATAGCAAAGGTGAGATCAACAAGTCCATAACACCAGACATTGAATAGTCATCAATGATTTTTATTCTGGAAAGGACTGTATCAGTTTCTTCCTAATGCACAGATTGGTATGTTATTTTTAGTGACTTATTCTTCATACACAAAAGAGGATGAGACACAAAACAGTGATATTTCAGCTGTATCTGTACAGGTGCAGAAAAGAGGTTGCCAAACATGGTGGAAGAGAGTCCAAGTTTAAGGGATTTGGGTGCCTTTCGGAGATTAAAGAAAATTTTTACTTACAACTAAATTTTAGCATGGGCTAATTCTGTAAAGGAGTATGTGATATTATTGCGAGAGGGGCAGTATGATGTAGGAGTACAAAAGCTTACTACCCCTGTAAATTGTTATGGCACTCTTTGGGTCAAAATTACATATATAAATATTAAAATTAAAGAAATTTGAATTGCAATAGACAACTTACCAGGAAAATACATCTCAGCTAGATAATGGTAACAAGAGAAATCTACGGGTGAAGAAGTAGAAACAGGGAGGTCTGTTCTAAGGCACTTTCACCAGTCACCTTAAAACTCATAATTCTGAAGGTAAGATAAATGTTTCCAGCCATTGAAATGCAAAGCTCAGTGGGTAAATTTAAAAAATCTAGCTAAGCTGAGTAAGCCAAAAAATGTAGTAGATGTGCTTCATTTGGGTCAAGCTAAAAAATAATACACTGAAGGGAAAACATAACCCGATTTAGAGTATAGAGTAATAGGATCAATTATAAATCAAGAAAAACGTCACATAGAGCCGTCCATTGAAGACATTCACCAAGTGAATGTGTCTTTTTTGCTACCCCAAAAAAGTCTTGATGTTGTCACAGAAGATTTTATAAATAAAAGGGAGGGAAAATCCCCTACCTTTGTCCAAGTCCAGAGCTCATTCATGTGTACAATACACAGAGTTTTGGTTGTCCACCTCAGGAAAGACAGTGGTGTTAGATAACTATCTGCTGGAGGACGGCAGCTACAATAGAGGGATGAAGGGGCTGTGTGTGAGGACAGGCTAGGAACAGTGGGACTTTGTGGTCTGGAAAAGGAAGGCTGAACAAGGATATGATGAAAGTCTGAAAATCTTGAAAGGTAGAGCTAGAGTAATACCTACCTATTTATCACATCCCACAATACTAGAATCAGGAAGTCACCTTGATGTTTGAAAGAGAATAGATAAAAGGGACAGCTATTCAGGATGATCTCAAAGGCACCTTTCTACTCAAAAATTCTTTGTCAAATTTTCTTTACTACTTTACAGTTGGGTTGTAAATACGTGTTGCTCTAGGAAATGGAACAGATTGAAATATAAGACTGAGATAAGTGTATTGTCTGTTTTGTGTTATAGGCTTATAAGGAGACATATCTAAACCTTTGTGTTGTCTTGTAGGAACCCCTCAAGCCTTTCCATGGGTAACCATAAATAGCCCACAGCTGCATATCTCACTAATCCAACCCAGAATGCTTACATTTGCATTCTTGAGTTGGACACTTCTATTCCCTTCTCTTCATTCAGTAAACAGAAAAAAAAAAAATAAGGAAGGTCAGAATTTCTAGCAGGTAAATGCACTGGGAGGAATAGAGCCCCCACAAATTCCTATTTTTAAAAATTATATTTAGTGGGTTCTTCCAGGAGATACTTGGGAGTTTCTAATAAAACTATTAAAAACATGTAGCAAAAGTCAGTGCTATTTTCCCCTTCTTATAACTTTTATAAAGGTATAAGATTCCTGATAGTAAAGCCTATAATAGGTGACAAAAGCATGCAAAGTTTTGAGTCTCAAACTCTACAATAATGCTCAGAAATGGAAACATCAAAGACAGTCTTAAAAAAAAAAAAAAAACTGTACTGGCCAGGTGCAGTGGCTCACACCTGTAATCCCAGTACTTTGGCAAGCCAAGGTGGGAGGTTCGCTTGAGCCCAGGAGTTTGAGATCAGCCTGAGCTGCATAGTGGGACCCCCATCTCTACAAAAAAAATAAAAAAATAAAAAATAAAAAAACTAGCCGGGAATGGTAGTGCACACCTGTGGTCCCAGCCACTTGGGAGGCTGAGGTGAGAAGACCTCTTGAGCCCAGGAGGTCAAGGCTGAAGTGAGCTGTGATTGTGCCACTGCACTCCAGCCTGAGTGACAGAGCGAGTCCCTGTCTCAAAAACTTTATTAAATCACCTCTGCTTCCAAAAGTACATACTGTTTCTACTTGGTTCCTTAATACCTTATTCTTAATCTCAGTTATGAAGATATTGTTCCCTTTTCACCATAGTCTTGCCACCTGCTGCACCATGAGCTACTTTGAGAGCAGGGATTGTGTCTACTTATGTCTCTGTTCTCAGAGCCCCTAAAATATATGCTGAAGAAACAGACTTTAATATACCCTGCCTAAACAATCAGTTATGAATTTTTAAATTCCACTAATCTAACTGATTATTTTATCTTCATCTTCCAAATGATCTGACTTAGTTTCATCACTTAATGCAATTATTTTGGCATCATACAGTAGTAATCCTATTATAATAGAAATAGCAGCTCATAAATAAAAACCAGATAATGGAATTCTTAAAATCAATTGGTTATTTTAGCCATCATTTTCAGAAGATTTTACTTCCTTCCTTCCTTCATTTCCCCCCTCCCCACCACCTTTAGTGGTTAAAAAAAGAAAAAAGAAGCAGACTATCTCCAAGAGATAAAAGAAGAGAGTGACACAGAAATGCACACATTACTGTAGTTATACCTCAATGACAGTCATAAAGGCATTTTCAAGGGAAAAAGTAAAGACAGAGAATGATCCCTTGGTCACCTTTTGCCCAGCATGAACAGACAAGGCAATGATTCAGCATCTTACTTGTCCACTGTTTTAAAGACTAACTCCTTATCAAAGGAAGTCAAAAGACCATAGCAGCTGACTGCCTTCTTGAATTACTAATGGCCTAAGTTTGGTGGCACATCATTTTCAGTGATGACTGGAAAACTAGGAGGCTTTCTATAAATTTTTTCTTTCAGAAATAAATGATTTTATTTAACTTTAAAAAAGAAATAAGCACATTTATTTTATATCCTCAGAACCACTGAAACTGCTTTTACCCAAAACTAAAGCAACATGATTAAGAAATTAATAGATTTCAAACTACTGATTTCAGTCAACAATATGATGGTGTAATTAACTAATAAAGTGTCCCGTTAACAAAAAAAAGAGCCGAATGCACATTTCGTGATAGTGCACTTGCAGAATTGCTACATATACTACATATACATATGAAACTGCAAGATTACTCAGTAATCTACTGATGCAGCTGTGATTAGTCGAGAATATTATGAACTTTCATATCCTTATTAAGGAAACAAATGCTTTCACAAATAGCACTGTGTTTAAATATTTCTCTAGAATTTTAGTTTTAAAATTATAGGAAAGCTCAAGAAATAAAGTTAACCCATAACCCCACCACTTCTTTTCATACATAAGTAAAAAAGTAACTCAAATCAGCCCCCCTAATCCTTTCCCATTCCTCAGTTAATTGACTCAAGGAAATAATTTGAAATTTTATATCCTTTCAGGTATTCTTTCTGCTTATATCAATTCTATACATATATATATATACAAATATATATGCATTTTACAAAATGGGATTTTAAACACATTATTCTGTAATTATTTTTCACCTAGCAATATATAATAGAGATCCTTTGGACCAACGTATCGGTCTGCCATATCTAGTGGTTGCATAGCATCCCTTTGTTTGAACATATCATAGTATATTTAGTAATTCTCTTATAAATATAACTATGAGAAAAACGATATAACTTCACCAAAATACTTCAAATGAGACCTAAATAAATAGTTAAATAACATGCTCTTGGATAGGGAACAATATAGTAAAGATGTCATTCTTCCCAAATAAATGCCATAAATGAATTTGAAAGGTAAGTAACACACTAAAAGAAAGCTTTGCCTCACATAAACAGATCAAATATTAATATCCCTATAATACAAAGAGTTTCAACATATCAGTGAGAAAGTAAAGCAATAGGAGAAAGTCTCTATTTTATTAATGTTCCTAAAATGTACTTGCTGCTGCTTCTACTACTGGCTGCTGTTGCTGAGAAGTAAGACGTTACATTTATACAATGTCATTATGCATCTAAATAAGAAAGGATTTTAAAGTAAGATGCAATTACCCTAAGTTCAAAACCTAAAAATGTGTTGCTTAAAAAAACAACCTAGACTGATTGCAAAGAGTACCAGAAAGAAAAAAAAAAGCAAGTCATTAGCTTGTAGATTTTCAAATTTTCATCAACTATATTGGCAGGAGTTTGAATCCATTAAAACACTCAATCCAGCAGCATTATTATGACAACAACTTGCAAAGAGCTGTGACAGTCACTAAAAGTCAAAGTTAAACTATATACTGCTATGAAAGTCATTTTTAAGGGAATTTTCCAATGTCTAGACTTTACAAAAACAAGTAAGCATTTGAAAGCTACTTTTACTACAAGTTGCCAGTTCAATTTGTGTCTCTAGAAAACACTCCTGCATTTTACGGCACTGTCTTTAATGTAGTGAAAATATTGCAAATGAAACTAGCCTAAAGGGCAATAATATATCACAGCAAATCTCCAGTTACTATAATTAGGAATCTATTCTAATCTTACGGGAAAGACATGTTAGTGTTTTATGTTTATAAGGATTTCACTGAAATTTTTAAAAAATAGCTTAGTAGAAGAGATTTTAAAAGAGGCAGTGAATGTTTATGAATTATGCAAGTCTGAACTTTCATTTTAATAACTTCATTAAAATATAAAAACCTTAAAAGCCTCCCATCAGGAATTTAACTTTATAGAAATGCTTTATATGTGCCCTGACCTTGCCAAGAGGCAGACCTAAGGTATGATTTAACAGTTACTACAGGGCAAAGCCTAATAATAAATACCTATCTGAAAATGCCAGCATTTGTCCTTGCCTCCTTGGCCTCCAGTGGAGTTGCAACTCAGCCATAAACAGGCCCTCTCCTGAGAGCCAGCAGGGCGCAGCAGAAAGGGAACAGCAATTGGCCCCGGAAAGCCTGGATCGGAAGCCTTTAACCTTTCTGATCCTCAGTCTGTTCATCTATAAAACTGGGGTATTAGAGACAGCCACATTGTTGAGTAAACAAATGAGATAACGTTAGGTGGAAGTTCTAAGTAGAAAGCACTATATATATAAATATTGGTTGTTTCTAAGCAAAAGACAGTTCTTGGTTAACTCTTAATTTTTCTCACCGTATCCTGGCTCCAGGAGAATGTGTGTCCCTATATGGCTGATATAAATAATACTGTGTGTGTGTGTGTGTGTGTGTGTGTGTGTGTGGTGTGTTCAAAGAATGCCTCTTCATTATTTGGATGGCAGTCACATGCTTTGGCTAACTTATGTTGGCATCCTGAAGCTAACAGCAAATCCTCCTCCCATCTCCTGTTATTACGTGGATGCAAGACCCAGCATATTTTATAAGAAATCAGACCAGTAGTATATTTCTACCACCTTCAGCTTGTTAAGCTATTTATTTGAGTTAAGACACCGAGTTCCCTTCCAAGTACTTCTTTTATGATAACAGATCCAAGACAGACACAGCTAATTGAGCCAATAAATAGGGACAAAGCCAATAGGGACAAAGAGGAAGAACAGAGCCTCTGTCATCCTAATTATCAAGTTAATGCCTGGTTGCTGGACAAACTCTCCCTCTCTCTAAAATGAACCACCACAAGATGGAACCTGCTGTTGCAATGTTAATTGGACTAGAAGTGGCAGGACCTGGTCCCAGAGCAGCTCCTGGTTGTCTTTCCAAATAATTTTGCCTCAGCTAATAAATACCTAATTGGATACAATATGAGTCGGTATTTGTTGTTCACTGCTACATAATTGAGTGGTCAAGATTTCATCTTTCACCTGTCTCTACAAATTCTCAATCTCCACAAGTAGTCAACATTAAAAACAAAAAAGTTACCCATGTAAATTTCTACATCCTTGCATCCAAAGACCCTTTAACTCTCTTCAGCTTGTTTTCCTCTACATGAAATTTCATTGTCTATATTAAACATATCCCCAGGCTGTGCCCATCTTGGCATTTCAAAAAAAATAGAAAAATCTGGTTGGATTATACGTCTGCCTTCTCCTTAAATCAGATGAATTGCTCCACTTGCTGATAAGATAACTAGCTCAGTTAAAGCATACACTAAGAATCTAGGTAAGAAATGTGAAAAAAAAAATGTTGCTTATCAGTACTACAGCAGAGATGATACCTTTATACCACTTTGATTTGTTATTTAACTAATTGCTATATTTACCCATATCAGTCGTGTTGAACTGTGCCTCCCTCAAACAACTAGCAAGACTGTCCTGAGGTTGAACCAATTGCTTAGGACACATCCTCTATGAAGCTATAAACCTGAAACCTATCTATATTTCAGTCTCTGGAGATGAAAGTGTCAGAGCTGGCAGGGCATGGTGGCTCATCCCTGTAATCCCAGTACTTTAGAAGGCTGAGGCAGGAGGATTGCTCGAAACCAGGAGTTTGAGACCAGCCTGGGCAACATAGTGAAACCCTGTCTCTACAAAAATTATTAGCCAGGCATGGTGGCATATGCCTGTAGTCCTAATTACTCAGGAGGGTGAGGCAGGAGGATTGCTTGAGCCTAGGATGCTCAAGCCCGTGATCACTCACACCGCTACATTCCAGACTGGGTGACAAAGCGAGACCCTGTCTCAAAAAAAAAAAAAAAAAAAAAAAGTGTCAGATAAATTTAAGAGGTATATTTCAGCCTGATCCATATTGAGATTAAGGGCTGCTTTCTTTTAAATAAAGGTATGTTTAGTATTTCTACAGTAGGATTCAATACAATAGAATTAAAAGCTAAAGAGAAAGATACTATTCTCAAGCCAAATTACATACAGTATGTAGATGTACCTGTGTCTTTATCTTTTTTTTTATTTTTTTGAGACAGGGTCGGATATATCTTTTAAAATCGACTTGCCCTCGTACTTTTATAGCACGTGCAGATTTTGATTCTTGTAACTGTCACTTGAAATTTTGTTTTTTAAAGCTAAATTAGTCCAACCATCTTGCATGCTGCAAGAGGAACTAGTTATTCAAGCTCTGAGAATTTACTATTTGCTTACAAGCAAGATAACAAGAATGGAATCTTTTTTATCTTGGGTGGGTCAGTGAGCAAAAAGATATTTCTTTTTATTTCTGTGTGTTATTGGTATGGGTGGTTCTCATCATTGCCTCTCTAACTTTTCATTTAAATTTCAAAATGATTTAATCTTAAATGTAAAATAACTGTGAAATCTTATTACCAAGATTATTTATTTCAAAGATGAGTCTCCAGCAACAGAGTTTCTACACTCTATCCTGAGAGATCTGGAATACTGCATTCATTTCTGAGAACACACTTAAGAGGAGAGACATTAACTTTCTGAAGCACATCCAGCAGGAAATCAGGGTCGTGCAGAGGGCAGATACAGTCTCAGTTAAGGAACAGTTCAAGGAATTGGAGATATTTAAGCTGCAAAATACAGAACTCAAAGAGGACATAACTGTCTGAAAAATGTGGGAAAAGAATTGAACCTACTCTTATTAACTAAAAGACCTGAACTGGGATCCATGAGTGTAAGCCATGGAAATCCATACTTTGTTCTTCCCATTTTAGTTCCCAAGCAAAAGCTAGACGAAGGTTTAACTCAGAAATACTGGGTTAGGGATGGTACCCTATCTACCTGCCATAGGTTAGGGAATTAACCTATTAAATCCCTCCAATCTCCTAAAGTTTCATTTTAAAACTCTAAAAGATCATGCCCAGCCGAAAGATAACATCAGCCCATGGAAGAATACATCTATTAAAGACAAAGGTATCCTCACCAAAAGTGATTATTTTATTTTTTCCGTAAGATAATAAAATGAAAGACTACTACTGCTAATAATAATTATAGTTGTAATCTAGTCAGTGCTTTCTCTGCTGTGAATTTACTAATTTGGCCTTGTTTAATCCTATTCACACTCTCATGAGGTAGGTATGGTTATCCCCATATATGAATGAGAAAACTAAGGTTTGGAAAAGTGACTTGCTCAAGGTCACAAGGTAAAGAAATGGCAAAGGCCCAGCTCCTCACTCCAGCTGCATCTGTTACCTAAGCCTGCCCACTTTCTCACAGCTTCCCCCAGCTAGACTGTGCACACTGTAATTTCAATTGGCTATAATCCCCAAATCATAGAAACCTTAATTCTAGAAGATAATGAATGCTCTTGAGCAGCAAAATGATCATCAGTTGACTCACAATGAATACTCTCTATAGATTATTTTGACAAAGTAACGCTATCCAACTGTGCCTGCAAATGCCAACACATGCAAATCCCTGCGACATCATAAACAGCAAATGCCCTAATGAGCTAAAGAAACAATTGCTCTTTATTCATTTTTTCAGTGTGTTTCTTACTTCTGCTGGAAAATAATGTCCAGAAGGAATCTGTGTTCTATTCAATGACTATAAAAAAGAGGAAGGTTAGTGTTTACAAGTTTACATCATACAAAAAAGAGTGGCCGTGAAACAGTGAGCTGTGGCTTCCTGGTAGGAAGACACTCATATGCAGCCCGTGACTTCCTGGGCAGTTTTAATTTACTTTTAATCATTTCAGAAGTTGTGCCTCAGAGGTTTGAGATAAAAAGGTTCATAGCATCTTGCCTTTTTCTCTCTTTTCTGCCCCTCTTTTTTTAGCTTGGTAAAATGTAGTCCAGAAAAAGAGGTGGAGGGTGAAGAACCAGTTTCAGTATTTGCTCCTCCAGGAAACTTCCCCACATATCCTAAACCCATCTTTGTTCTTCTTTACCTTTATACTGTCCATGTTTTTTCACTTGATCACTGACTGTTGTGTTTCTTTGATTGTGTTCTGTACATACCTTTTCTCATTCATGAGACTGAATTATTTAATCATCAGGGTTACCAACACCCTCATTATTTCTTTTTCTGTGTTCCCATGGTCCACTGGAGTTATCTTGTCCCATGATTTATCACACACTGTAGGTATCCATGGCTCTTGCTCTGTGAACCCCTTTAAGGAGACCCAACTTAATTCACTTTTGCATAACCATCATCTAGCATCGCCTAGCACATAGTAGGCCCCGTGAGGAAATTAGATTAAATGAAAACTCTGATAGTTCTTTTAATCCCCAGTGTTTGACATATAGTATGAACTGAATTGAAGTAAAGTGAATTAAATTCAATCAGAACAAATCAAAATGAACTGAAATGACTATATTAAGACATTATTATATTGGATAAAATTATCCAGTTTATATTTATAATTTGAAGAAAAATTGATTAGCATAGCCTAGCTATGTTGTTGTGTGATTCCTATGATGGACACTCAAGATTGCCCATTAAGTTACTACCCTAGAAAGGTCAGCAGCCTTTAGGCCCAATATTGCAGTTACTTATTTAAGTTAAGGCCATAAGGGTAGACATAGTCTAAATCACTGTGTATTTAAAGAATGGCTGAGAAATGTAGACCGAACCCTGGAAGGCTGACAGTATTTCTGGACAAGCAAATGACGTTTAAAGTGAACTGATGCTGTTGATTATACAGGAGGATTCCCCAAAAAGTAGATCTAAAATTTCATTTCCAGGGCTAAGTCACCTTCTTGGTCCATGGTTTGCTGTGATCCCAGAGGGAGAGGAAACCATATACACAACACTCTCATCCCTCCCCTCTCTTCTTATCTGTAGCTTCTAAAAAGTAGTCTATTAGCACGCACTGTGCACCCCATCTGGGTTCAGCCCTGTGTTAGGCACCTGAAATTCAGTCAATACAATGAACATCATCTCTCCGTTTTTGGGTCCTAACATCTCAAAAAGGAGACCAACAATAAGTAAGTACCAAAAATATTAATCATAAATGATCACAAATTCTATCAGGATGTGAAGGAGAGAAATGACAAAATATTCCCCTCGTCCAAAAATGTAGACTCTGACTTAGGAGTATAGGCAATTCTTTTCTCAAAATTATATCCTTTTTCATCAAAAAAAGTAATTACTGGTAAACAAGAAAACTAAGCATTTTGTAAAAATGAAAATGATTGGGGGAGAGAGGAATGTCTTCCCTTACAATCTGTGCTTAACTAGCTTAGGCTTATCTAATGAGACCAGACATCTTTTAATGTTGATGATGTTCACCTATCAGTAAAACTTTGGGAGCACATTCCTCTTTATACATTTACTTGTAGGTTTGTAAGTGTATATTTACTGCGATAGTAATATAAAATGGATATTATAAACTTAAAAGTCAAAAAATGTAAAAGATAAAGCAAAAGTAAACATTTTACAATTATTTGCCTTATGAATGATAAAAACGTTACTCTCCCTTTAAAATATAATTACTAGTATGTTAATAAATATGCCTCACTTTTCTTTAAGATATCTGTTTAACTTTGTCATGTAGCAATTCACAAGTGTAATATTAGATTCCATTTATTTCAACACTTAGTTTTATAGACAGTCACATCTGAAAAAATGCCTCACAAATGCACAATATTCATAATATTTAATATGAGCTTAGTTTGGAATTTACAGAAAATATGTCAATGTATCACATCGACTGAAGTTTCTGATGTTTTTTTAAATTTTAGCCAGCTTCTCTAACCTGAAATAGATGATCATTCTTACCTGTAGGCATGACTGACAGAGCACAGCTGAAGAAGAGGTACCAGCTCTGTCGTATTCTCATTTCTCACTCATATTTGCATTATCAATTTTTCTTCAAGCCACAGTTGTTGTTTAGGACTCATTTTAGGCAACATGCTCATTTTGTGAGGAGTAGTTTGGTACAATTAAATAACATAATCTATAAACCAATTTAACTGGCCTCACATAAAGTGCAATACATAGAAAAACGCTAACAGCAAATAAAGTGCAGGCCCCTCTGGCACCCTACCCCACGGTGGTGCTTCCATGCCACCCTCAGGAAACCTTGACTACTGCGTGTGAATCATGCCCAAACAGGGGCACCTCTGTGATACTGTACATCAGACCTCAGTAAATTTCCAATCCTTTATTTTTAGAAGGAGAAAATAAAGTAGAAACTCTGGTATTTTCTTCTGGGATGCCAGAAGTAAATATTTGAATTTTTACTTCATTTTTTCCACACTGGAGATCAGAGAAACTAAAGGTTTCAAGTTTATAAACCAAAAGTCAGCCAGCAAATACATTTTCCTTTCCTTTTTCTTACCAAAGAGAAAAAGATGATATCATATTGATTAAGTTTTGTCTTTATAGACCAATTACTCATTAACCAGAAGGAAAGATAATTGTTATTTATTAATGTGATACCGAATTTTTATTTTAAAATGATACACATTCTAACCAACGGTAAGTTCTTCATAATTTTCAGAAATAATGCCTGGTTTTAAAAAGAAAAACAGATGTAAAGAGGCACTAAACCAGATTAGTTTCAGGACATTCGATGTCACCAGAAGAATAGGAATGGCTGCATGTTGCGCCTGTAAAGGGAAACACTGGATGGGTAGCAGGATGGCTGCTTACAAGGATTTGAAGAACTACCCTATGAACAAAAGTATGGCATCAGACATTCAGCAAATATGTGTTAAATGCTCCCTAACTAAGTACCACAGTGAGGAGCTGGAGAGCTGGTGGTAGTGAGATGGATTTTGTGATACCTGCCTACAAGGAAGCTTGGAACTAGCTCAGGGAGATCCACTTTAAAATATGTGTGATTTAGATTAGGAATAAACAAACTTTTTTTGTAAAGGACCAGATAGTAAATATTTTAGGCTTTACAGGCCACATGGTCTCTTATAACTTAATATTCAACTCTGCTATTGCAACACAAAAGCAGCCACAGACAGTCTGTAAGGAGTAGACATAGCTGTGTTCTAATCAAACTTTTTATTTGTGGATACTGATGTGTAAATTTCATATAATTTATATGTCATGAAACATTAATCTTTTTTATTTTTTTCAACTCTAAAACTGTGAAAATTTTCTTAGCTTATGACCTACAGAAACATGCAGCAGCTAGACCTGGTCCACAGGTAGTAAGTAATCTGCCGAGAGCTAATTAACAGGATTTCACAAGACCTCAGAGGAAGAGTACTTAACCTCCACTGGAGATTTCATGGGCACTTCCTGGAGAAACCAAGAACCTCGGTGAGGGATTGTGCAGGGCAAGGGGATAGGCCAAAAGGACAGTGAGAGCAAAGGCATGATTGTACAAAACAGACATGGTTGTACAAAAACAGTGTAGAGGAACTGCTAAGAAACGAAGTTAGAGAGGCAGAGCACAGTCAGGAAAATTGAACTTTATGTTCCAGAGGTGGTGAGTAGCCACTGCAGGGATTTAAGCAGGGAGTTTGTGCTAGAAACTGTAACATTAATGCCAGCTCAAGCTGTGGAATCAGCCTGACATGGTTAGGATCCCAGTCTGCCACTCACCAAGCATATGGACTCAAATCATTTTCTTATCCTCTTCAAATATCAGTTCCATCACCTGAAAACCAAAGATAATCCCTACCTTGCTATTTGTTATTCTCTATTCTTGTACCTGTCTGCTTCACATATTGCTCATAGTGTCACAACTAGTAATATAAATTTCCTTGCTGACTTGTTATTTGACTGGTGCCCCTCTAGATTGTGGGGCCATGTCATCATCCATATAGACCAAGTGCCTAGCAGGGCACCTGACTGAAAAGTACCTGATGAATAAATGGGGAAAAAAAAAAATCAACTAACAATGATAAAGCCAACGATCTCCCACCTTGTAGTTCTATCACTATCCATGCTTGCTTCTTGCCTTACAAGGATAAATATGTTGTATCACTTATTTAAAGCTTGGAATAAAGTCATAAAGAAAAATGATTAACCATTTCTATACAACTATTTTATTCACAATGTTTATTTTCTTGAGCAAGTTCTCATTACATTTCACTTTGCCATATGGCTTTTCCTTCTTCCACTGAGATACACTTCCTCCAAGAAATTTTCTTAATCTAAATGTTACAGGAAAGGAGTCCCAATCCAGACCCCAAGAGAGGGTTCTTGGATCTTGTGCAAGGAGGAATTCAGGGTGAGTCTACAGTGCACCATGAAAGCAAGTTTATTAAGAAAGTAAAGGAATAAAAGAATGGCTACTCCATAGACAGACCAGTCCCGAAGGCTGCTGGTTGTCCATTTTTATGGTCATTTCTTGACGATATGCTAAACAAGGTGTGGATTATTCATGGCCCCCCGTTTTAGATCATATAGGGTAACTTCCTGATGTTGCCATGGCATTTGTAAACTATCATGGTACTGGTGGGAGTGTAGTAGTGAGGACAACCAGAGGTCGCCCTCGTCGCCATTTTGGTTTTGGTGGGTTTGGCTGGCTCCTTTACTGCTACCTGTTTTATCAGCAAAGTCTTTATGACCTGTATTTTATGCTGACCTCCTTTCTCATCCTGTTACTGAGAATGCCTTAGCCATCTGGGGATGCAGCCCAGTAGGTTTCAGCCTCATTTTACCCAGCTCCTATTTAAGACAGAGTTGCTCTGGTTCACACGCCTCTGACATAAATGGGCAATTTTCTAGTTTACATTGCAGTGAGCTGGAAATGAAGCAAAATCTTTCCAATGCATAATTCAGCCTAATTTATTTAACTTAAATTCACAGGTAGGCTAAATGGCCCATTTCATTAATGATCTACAAATGTCTGCATGCCTCTTTATCTAAATTGCCAAAATACCTTTATATTTCATTGCCCAATGTCACATTATAAATTGTAAATATATGATTTATCTATTCATTGGATTTCCAGAACGCTTATTCTAGGGCAAACAAGAAAGCAATAAAATCCATGTTAAATTTTAGCTCATATTGCTCCTTATTGTTCAACTTCATTCTTTCGTTCAACAAATACCCATTGAATGCTTACTGTGTGCCATGTACTGTTAAACCTTCCCTTTTAGAGATATTTATGTAACATGTTTTTTAAGGTGTTTATTTTCTAAATAGCTTAAGTCTTAACCACCAATTTATTTTTTTCTTCTATATGTATTGGTAATTGTGGCCTAGATAAAAGCCCTAGCGATTATAGTGACAGGACAAAATATAAAAATTCTCAGGGCTATTTAAATTATACACAGATTTTAAGAAGCACTGTGTTGTGTTTCTGTCATCCTTCTACTTTCCAAAAGAATATATCTGCATCCTAAAATGTAATCACATTTACTTAAGACAAAGTTGCTTTTGGAAATTCAGACTTTGCTTATATTGTGTTTGTTGTATAAACAACTTAGCTTCCCTTTCTCCCTTTTAGTTACAGAATTCTTTAGGACTAATTATAGATTGAGAATATCCAGGGTGCTAAACTTATGTACAATTTACTCAATATACCCAATCTGTTATTTAGGAAAGCACTGCCTTTTTTTTTTTTTTCTGAGACTGAGTCTCACTCTGTTGCCTAGGCTGCAGTGCAGTGGCACAATCTCAGTTCACTGCAAACTCCACCTCCTGGGTTCAAGCAATTTTCTGCCTCAGCCTCCCTAGTAGCTGGGATTACAAGCACACACCACCATGCCCAGCTAATTTTCGTATTTTTAGTAGAGACAGGGTTTCACTATCTTAGCCAGGTTTGTCCTGAACTCCTCACCTCAGGTGATCCACCAGCTTTGGCCTCCCAAAGTGCTGAGATTATAGGCGTGAGCCACTGCACCCTGCAAACCCTGCCGTTTTCTAAGGAGTGCTTATACTTACATTCTAACATGTATTTTGTTATCACTCCAATCTTGAGTAAAATTAATAAGGGGACCATCTATATGAGAAAACAGATAATTTGATTATTTTTCTAGAAATGAGTTATTTCCAAGAAAACTCTTTTCAAATATGACAAGATTTCCTGGGATTTAATTTGCAATTACTAATTTGTTAAACCAAAAGAAATTGGAGATAATATAGTCATTCAATGCCATGTATCGATATTCTATAAATATATATATTTCACGTGTGTGTATATATATTCTTTCTTTAATTTATTTATTTTTATTATACTTTAAGTTTGAGGGTACATGTGCACAACGTGCAGGTTTGTTACATATGTATACATGTGCTACGTTGGTGAGCTGCACCCATTAACTCATCATTTACATTAAGTATATCTCCTAATGCTATCCCTCCCCCATCCCCCACCCCACAACAGGCCCCGGTGTGTGATGTTCCCCGTCCTGTGTCCACGTGCTCTCATTGTTCAATTCCCACCTATGAGTGAGAACATGCAGTGTTTGCTTTTTTGTCCTTGTGATAGTTTGCTGAGAATGATGGTTTCCAGCTTCATCCACGTCCCTACAAAGGACATGAACTCATCCTTTTTTATGTGCATAGTATTCCATGGTATATGTGCCACATTTTCTTAATCCAGTCTATCATTGATGAACATTTGGTTTGGGTCCAAGTCTTTGCTATTGTGAATGGTGCCGCAATAAACCTACATATGCATGTCTTTAAAGCAGCATGATTTATAATCCTTTGGGTATACATCCAGTAATGGGATGGCTGGGTCAAATGGTATTTCTAGTTCTAGATCCCTGAGGAATCGCCACACTGTCTTCCACAATGGTTGAACTAGTTTACAGTCCCACCAACAGTGTAAAAGTGTTCCTGTTTCTCCACATTCTCTCCAGCACCTGTTTCCTGACTTTTTAATGATTGCCATTCTAACTGGTGTGAGATGGTATCTCATTGTAGTTTTGATTTGCATTTCTCTGATGGCTAGTGATGATGAGCATTTCTTCATGTGTCTGTTGGCTGCATAAATGTCTTCTTTTGAGAAGTGTCTGTTCATATGCTTTGCCTACTTTTGGATGGGGTTGTGTGTTTTTTTTCTTGTAAATTTGATTGAGTTATTTGTAGGTTCTGGATATTAGCCCTTTGTCAGATGAGTAGATTGCAAAAATTTTCTCCATTCTGTAGGTTGCCTGTTCACTCTGATGGTAGTTTCTTTTGCTCTGCAGAAGCTCTTCAGTTTAATTAGATCCCATTTGTCAATTTTGGCTTTTGTTGCCATTGCTTTTGGTGTTTTAAATATGAAGTCCTTGCCCGTGCCTATGGCCTTAATGGTATTGCCTAGGTTTTCTTCTAGGGTTTTTGTGGTTTTAGATCTAACATTTAAGTCTTTAATACATCTTGAATTAATTTTTGTATAAGGTGTAAGGAAGGGATCCAGTTTCAGTTTTCTACATATGGCTAGCCAGTTTTCCCAGCACCATTTATTAAATAGGGAATCCTTTCCCCATTTCTTGTTTTTGTCAGGTTTGTCAAAGATCAGATGGTTGTAGATGTGTGGTATTATTTCTGAGGGCTCTACTCTGTCCCATTCCTCTATATCTCTGTTTTGGTACTAGTACCATGCTGTTTTGGTTACTGTAGCCTTGTAGTAAAGTTTGAAGTCAGGTAGCGTGATGCCTCCAGCTTTGTTCTTTTGGCTTAGGATTGTCTTGGCAAGGCAGACTTTTTTTTTTTTTGAGATGGAGTCTCGCTCTGTCGCCCAGGCTGGAGTGCAGTGGCCAGATCTCAGCTCACTGCAAGCTCTGCCTCCCGGGTTCACGCCATTCTCCAATGCAGGCTCTTTTTTTGGCTCCATATGAACTTTAAAGTAGTTTTTTCCAATTCTGTGAAGAAAGTCATTGGTAGCTTGATGGGGATGGCTTTGAATCTATAAATTACCTTGGGCAGTATGGTCATTTTCACGATATTGATTCTTCCTATCCATGAGCATGGAATGTTCTTCCGTTTGTTTATGTCCTCTTTTATTTCATTGAGGAGTGGTTTGTAGTTCTCCTTTAAGAGGTCCTTTACATCCCTTGTAAGTTGCATTCCTCTTTGAAGCAATTGTGAATGGGAGTTCATTCATGATTTGGCTCTCTGTTTGTCTGTTATTGGTGTATAAGAATGCTTGTGATTTTTGTACATTGATTTTGTATCCTGAGACTTTGCTGAAGTTGTTTATCAGCTTAAGGAAATTTTGGGCTGAGACGATGGGGTTTTCTAAATATACAATCATGTCATCGGCAAATAGGGACAATTTGACTTCCTCTTTTCCTAATTGAATACCCTTTATTTCTTTCTCCTGCCTGATTGTCCTGGCCAGAACTTCCAGCACTGTATTGAATAGCAGTGGTGAAAGAGGGCATCCCTGTCTCATGCCAGTTTTCAAAGGGAATGCTTCCAGTTTTTGCCCATTCAGTATGATATTGGCTGTGGGTTTGTCATAAATAGCTCTTATTATTTTTAGATACGTCTCGTCAATACCCAATTTATTTAGACTTTTTAGCATGAAGGGTGGTTGAATTTTGTCAAAGGCCTTTTCTGCATCTATTGAGATGATCATGTGGTTTTTGTCTTTGGTTCTGTTTATATGCTGGATTACCTTTATTGATTTGCGAATGTTGAACCAGCCTTGCATCCCAGGGATGAAGACCACTTGATCATGGTGGATAAGCTTTTTCATGTGCTGCTGGATTTGGTTTTCCAGTATTTTATTGAGGATTTTTGCATCGATGTTGATCAGGGATATCGGTCTAAAATTCTCTTTTTTTGTTGTGTCTCTGCCAGGCTTTGGTATCAGGATGATGTTGGCCTCATAAAATGAGTTAGGGAGTATTCCCTCTTTTTCTATTGATTGGAATAGTTTCAGAAGGAATGGTACCAGCTCCTCCTTGTACCTCTGGTAGAATTCAGCTGTGAATCTGTCTGGTCCTGGACTTTTCTTGGTTGGTAGGCTATTAATTATTGCCTCAATTTCAGAGCCTGTTATTGGTCTATTCAGGGATTCAACTTCTTCCTGGTTTAGTCTTGGGAGGGTGTACACGTCCAGGAATTTATCCATTTCTTCTAGATTTTCTAGTTTATTTGCATAGAGATGTTTATAGTATTCTCTGATGGTAGTTTGTATTTCTGTGGGATTGGTGGTGATATCCCCTTTATCATTTTTTATTGTGCCTATTTGATTCTTCTCTCTTTTCTTCTTTATTATTCTTGCTAGCAGTCTATCAATTTTGCTGATCTTTTCAAAAAAACAGCTCCTGGATTCACTGATTTTTTTGAAGGGTTTTTTGTGTCTCTATCTCCTTCAGTTCTGCTCTGATTTTAGTTATTTCTTGCCTTCTCCTATAGCTTTTGAATGTGTTTGCTCTTGCTTCTCTAGTTCTTTTAATTGTGATGTTAGGGTGTCAATTTTAGATCTTTCCTGCTTTCTCTCATGGGCATTTAGTGCTATAAATTTCCCTCTACGCACTGCTTTAAATGTGTCCCAGAGATTCTGGTATATTGTGTCTTTGTCCTCATTGGTTTCAAAGAACATCTTTATTTCTGCCATCATTTTGTTATGTACCCAGTAGTCTTTCAGGAGAGGGTTGTTAAGTTTCCATGTAGTTGAGCGGTTTTGAGTGAGTTTCTGAATCCTGAGTTCTAGTTTGACTACACTGTGGTCAGAGAGATGGTTTGTTATAATTTCTCTTCTTTCACATTTGCTAAGCAGTGCTTTACTTCCAACTATGTGGTCAATTTTGGAATAAGTGCGATGTGGTGCTGAGAAGAATGTATATTCTGTTGATTTGGGGTGGAGAGTTCTGTAGATGTCTATTAGGTCCGCTTGGTGCAGAGCTGAGTTCAATTCCTGGATATCCTTTTTAACTTTCTGTCTCATTGATCTGTCTAATGTTGACAGTGGGGTGTTAAAGTCTCCCATTATTATTGTGTGGGAGTCTAAGTCTCTTCTTAAGTCTCTAAGGACTTGCTTTATGAATCCGGGTGCTCCTGTATTGGGTGCATATATATTTAGGATAGTTAGCTCTTCTTGTTGAATTGATCCTTTTACCATTATGTAATGACCTTCTTTGTCTCTTTTGATCTTTGTTAGTTTAAAGTTTGTTTTTTCAGAGTCTAGAATTGCAACCCCTGACCTTTTTTGTTTTCCATTTGCTTGGTAGATATTCCTCCATCCCTTTATTTTGAGCCTATGTGTGTCTCTGCATGTGAGATGGGTCTCCTGAATACAGCACACTGATGGGTCTTGACTCTTTATCCAATTTGCTAGTCTGTGTCTTTTAATTGGAGCATTTAGCCCATTTACATTTAGGGTTAATATTGTTACGTATGAATTTGATCCTGTCATTATGATGTTAGCTGGTTATTTTGCTCATTGGTTAATGCAGTTTCTTCCTAGCATTGATAGTCTTTACAAATTGGCATGTTTTTGCAGTGGCTGTACCGGTTGTTCCTTTCCATGTTTTGTGCTTCCTTCAGGAGCTCTTGTGGGGCAGGCCTAGTGGTGACAAAATCTCTCAGCATTTGCTTGTCTGTAAAGGATTTTATTTCTCCTTCACTTATGAAGCTGAGTTTGGCTGGATATGAAATTCTCGGTTGAAAATTCTTTTCTTCAAGAATGTTGAATATTGGCCCCCACTCTCTTCTGGCTTGTAGAGTTTCTGCCGAAAGATCCGCTGTTAGTCTGATGGGCTTCCCTTTGTGGGTAACCTGATCTTTCTGACTGCCTTAACATTTTTTCCTTCATTTCAACTTTGGTTGACAATTATGTGTCTTGGAGTTGCTCTTCTTAAGGAGCATCTTTGTGGCGTTCTCTGTATTTCCTGAATTTGAATGTTGGCCTGCCTTGCTAGGTTGGGGAATTTCTCCTGGATAATATCCTGAAGAGTGTTTTCCAACTTGCTTCCATTCTCCCTGTCACTTTTGGGTACACCAATCAGACACAGATTTGGTCTTTTCACATAGTCCCGTATTTCTTGGAGGCTTTGTTCATTTGTTTTTACTCTTTTTTCTCTAAACTTCTCTTCTGTCTTCATTTCATTCATTTAATCTTCAAACACTGATACCCTTGCTTCCAGTTGATCAAATCATCTACTGGAGCTTGTGCATTTGTCACGTAGTTCTTGTGCCATGGTTTTCAGCTCCATTAGGTCATTTAAGGACTTCTCTACACTGGTTATTCTAGTTAGCCATTCATCTAATCTTTTTTCAAGGTTTTTAGCTACTTTGCAAAGGGTTTGAACTTCCTCCTTTAGCTCGGAATAGTTCGATCGTCTGAAACTTTCTTCTCTCAACTTTTCAAAGTCATTCTCCATCCAGCTTTGTTCCATTGCTGGCAAGGAGCTACATTCCTTTGGAGGGGGAGAGGTGCTCTGATTTTTAGAATTTTCAGTTTTTCTGCTCTTTTTTCCCCCCCATCTTTGTTGTTTTATCTATATTTGGTCTTGATTATGGTGACGTACAGATGGGGTTTTGGTGTGGATGTCCTTTCTGTTTGTTAGTTTTCCTTCTAACAGTCAGCACCCTCAGCTGCAGGTCTGTTGGAGTTTGCTAGAGGTCCACTCCAGACCCTGTTTGCCTGGGTATCAGCAGCAGAGGCTGCAGAACAGTGAATATTGCTGAACAGCAAATGTTGCTGCCTGATCGTTCCTCTGGAAGCTTTGTCTCAGAGGGGTACCCGGCCATGTGAGGTGTCAGTCTGCCTCTACTGGGGGACGCCTCCCAGTTAGGTTACTCAGGAGTCAGGGACTCACTTGAGGAGGCAGTCTGTCCGTTCTCAGGTCTCAAACTCCATGCTGGAAGAACCACTACTCTCATCAAAGCTGTCAGACAGGGACATTTAAGTCTGCAGAGGTTTCTGCTGCCTTTTGTTCGACTATGCTTTGTCCCCAAAGGTGTAGTCTACGGAGGCAGGCAGGCCTCCGTGAGCTGCGGTGGGCTCCACCCAATTCGCGCTTCCCAGCCACTTTGTTTACCTACTCAAGCCTCAGCAATGGCAGGCGCCCCTCCCCCAGCCTTGCTACCACCTTGCAGTTCAATCTCAGACTGCTGTGCTAGCAATGAGCAAGGCTCCATGGGTGTGGGACCCTCCAAGCCAGGTGCCAGATATAATCTCCTGGTATGCCATTTGCTAAGATGGTTGGAAAAGCACAGTGTTAGGGTGGGAGTGACCTGATATTCCAGGTGCTGTCTGTCACAGCTTCCCTTGGCTAGGAAAGGGAATTCCCTGACCCTTTGCACTTCCCAGGTGAGGCAATGCCTCACCCTGCTTTGGCTCATGCTCAGTGGGCTGCACCCACTGTCCAACAAGCCCCAGTGAGATGAACTCAGTACCTCAGTTGGAAATGCAGAATCACCCATCTTCTGCGTTGTTCACACTGGGAGCTGTAGACTGGAGCTGTTTCTATTTGGCCATCTTGGAACCCAATCCTATATATTCTATTATATATATTCTATAATTATTATCCAAAATTCTGAGGACAATTTAGCATTTTAATAAAATATGCATAACATACACAACATTTAAAGCCTTAATATTCAATTAGGCACATAGTAAATACACAAAAATAGCTGTTGAATTAGTCCACTAAGAGTAAATTCCATTTAGTATTTGCTTCCCTGATAGCTTTATTCACTCATTAATTCAAAAAAAAAAAAATTATAGAACACCTGCTATGTGCTAGGCATGTCTACCAGTTAAAGATATAGCAGTGAATAAAACAGGCAAAAATTCTCTCTCACAAAGATGGCATTCTAGAGGGGGAGAAAAACACTAAACAAGATAAATTATCAAGATACAAAGTGTTTTAGATAATAAGAGCTTAGAAGAAAAATAATGCAGGGAATGTTGATGAAAAATGGTCAGATTCTGGAGATATTTTAAAGGAAGAGCCAACAGGATTTGCTTCTGACCATGAAAGAGAGTGAGGAGTCAAGGATGAGTGCACTGGTCTTGCCCTGAGCAACTGGAAGAGTGAAGTTACTAAACGCTGGGATGCAGAAATCGGCAATAGTCCAGGTATAGGGAGCAATCCAGGTTCAGGAAGAGTGGACAGCATGGGCTTAGTTAGGGACATATTAAGCCTATGATACCAATTAAGACAACAAATGGAGATGTCTAATATGCAGTTAGTCACCAAAATTATAACTTCTTATTTCTCACATTTTTCAAACTGCCATGGAGTAGTCCCTTTTTTCATTGTCTCAACCATGACAACTTTCTCATATTTATCACCCCCAATACATGTACAAGGTGTTAGCTAGAGTGTTTTTCTCACTTATTCCTCATATTATCTAGTTGTTAAAGCTCTTAACTATATAAAATGCAGGCCATAAACCATGGAGTTTTACCTCATTCTTATTTTTCATTCACATCCTAGATTATCAAATTCAAATTCCCTCCCATTAGAAATCTTTTCCTCACTAACTGGAAGAAGCTCAAGGCTGGATTCCTTTATGTAATCCTTCCAATCTAACCCCAGTTTACCTAAGTGTGCCTTTTTCCAGGATAAATTTGGAAACCTTCAGAAACATCACAAATATGACCAACTTTTGAAGGATCTTCTACTGTGGTTATGTAATCTGTGACACATAAACACAACTCTTAAAATTTCAAAGAGAACAGTCCACTGGAAAAAAACCTTTTTTATTCTTCTTACTACTAAACAGGCTGGATTACACAGCCCATGAAGCCAGTTTACAGAAATGAATTTGTAAAAAAATTGCTTTTAAAGAATCAACTGAAGAGAGGTTAGTTTAGTGGCCTCACAGACTTCATTAAAAACAAGTCTGGGTCCTGATTTGGCAGTGATTTTCAAACTATTCTGATTTAAGAACCACTTGTGAAGGTCAAAAGTAAAATTTACTAGCCTCAATGGTTATAAAAACAAACAAAACATGACCCCCAGTGGGGTAAAGGCTTTTGATGAGACATTAGCATTAAATCACTAACTCATGCCAAAAACAAAAGTATAAAGATTGGAATCTAGATCTGTAGTGATTAATCCAAGTACTAAATATCATAACTAAAAATGGCCATTAGACAAATTTATAGCCCAAAGTAGGAAAGTTCTTCTAACAATTACTTGCATACAGAACTTAGGAAATTTATGGAAGACGTGACTGTGACTTCCAAAATGGATACAAGAATTAGTGCATGTTTGAAAACAGACCTTGGGTCAAAGTGTTTCTTTTCAAAATAGGGATAAGAGTTGGGGGTGCATTTCCCTCTAAAATCGTCCACAGTAATTTCCTCCTGAGAAAAGAAATTCATTTCATTTTGGTGTTCCTATCATGTTTTTGACAATTTACATTCTCATTTTCAGTTCTGAGAGCATGGTTTAGTAAATGGTCCTCAGACCCAATAAACATATCAACAGATAATTTTTAAGCAAGTTAATCAAAATATGATGAAAACAATGGGATATGCTTGAAATAACAAATCACTTGATTACTTAATTAGGTTAGCAAGACTGCTAGAAATTGAAACCCTGTCGTTTTTTAAAACCTTGGCTGAAAATATTTCTGGGTAATGATTCAAAGAATGAAGAAAATTGGCCTTTTTGAAGGTTACCAAAATGTACCAACTGTGTACCATTCCAAGGAGTCCTCTGAGAACCCTGAAAGTACACATGGGTTTTTGTTAATCATCTTAAAATCTCAAAGAGAAGTCTGTGCTACACAATAATACACAAAATCCACATGAAGCCTCCTGGTGTTTTATGGAAAGTCCTAGTTAGGCCAATCTTTTTGGATTTGCTTGAGATCTTTATTTCCAAGCTCAGTAACAAACCCCTGAAAGCTTTGATTTCAAATAAACACCTCTGTTTTGTCTTTTGCCTCTTCATATAGTAATCATGTATATGTTTACATACTGAAGAATCAATACAATAGAAATCTAGCTTTGATAAATGTGTTTACTAGGAGAATACTAAAATTACCCATAACGTAATTTAAGGGAATTAATTACCCAAATAAAAGACTATGACCATAAATAACTATAGATATTGCTAAGAGTTTACTTACTGTGCTTAATACTTCACATGTACTATTATGTCTAATATATCTTGTTGAAAAGATGAGGAAAGAAGCCTAAGGAAATTAAATAATTTGCTGAAGGTTATACCCGAGAGCAAGCAACTGAACCAATCATCTAACCCGGGCCTTCTAACTCCATTTGGGTCATCTTTTCTGATTTGTGGCTCTAAAACCCCCTTTCCAGAGACAATTTGACATTTTTAGAAATCTTCTTTTAGAATTAACTTATTTTACTGAAAACGATTCCATTTTTTCTGAAGATTAACCAGAGATTTTAAGGCTCATCTTGGCTTTTCTTTCAACATTTCTTCACCACTGCCACCCCCACCAAAAAAATAAGAGAAAATACAGTTTCTGTCATTTAGATATTTTGAGAAAATATTAGCAGCAGAAACAAATTAGCATGCTCTAAAAAACAAGTCCCAGAGTTTAGAGAGACTCTGACAAAGATGCAATTTGAATGTGTTCCTCAAGTACATTCATTGCCATTTATACCTTATTCACTATCAGCAAATCTGGCTGTGCCTGGGATTAATAATTTTTTGTTTATTTATTTTAGAGACAGAACCTTGCTCTGCCACCCAGGCTGGAGTGCAGTGGCATAATCATAGCTCACTGAAGCCTCGAAACTCCCCTCTTTCCTCAGCCTCCCAAGTAGTTGGGACTACAGGTACACGCCACCCTGCTCTGCTAATTTTTTTTTTAAGACATGGGGGTCTCACTATGTTGCCCAGGCTGGTCTTAAACTCCTGGCCTCAAGCAATCCTTCCACCTCAGTCTTCCAGGTATCTGGGATTGCTGGCATGAGCCATCATGCCCAGCTTAACAAGTTCTTTCCTAAAAGTGAAGAGGGCTTGTTTAGAAGGACTGGAATAAGCTTCCCTTGCAATTCCCCAAGTGGATTTTGTAAAATGTCCTCTTCCCATCAACTCTTCCACCTCCTAGAAACACCTATTCATGCCTTCTTCCTTCCTGGAACCCCTAGGAGTTTCCTGGGCTTCCTTGAGCTATGGCAACCCCATACATATGATTCCAAATTTAGACAGAGGAGTGTAACCTGTGTTCTAGAGTGCCAAGAGCCCAGGAAAGAGAATTAGCACCAATATGTGATACTGTGCTAAATACTTGACAATCTTTCCCTCATTTAATTCCTATGACAAATCTAGGTAATACTGTCATTATTAACAATTTCCTGATAGGGCTTAGAGACTCAGAAATCTAAAGTCCATGCCTTTGGCTACTCCACCATAATTTCTCCTAGGATTTAATAGTTTTTATTCCTTGAAACATTGGCAATGGATGGCCTACTATATTATTATGCTGAATTCCCCGATTCCTACTTTAAAACACAACAGTTTCCATTTTTGAAAGATTATAGATCCATCTCTTTTGCTTGCCAAAGTAACCCATTCTTTCTTCAAAAGTAAAACTGTACACCTAAACTTTGTAAAACTCTGTAGTTGAGACTGTCTCAAGTTCCTATTGAATCAGATAATTGTTATCAGATCTCCTTGAAAAAGATAAAAGGACCACCATGGTTACAAAGTGCAGAGCAACAAAAGCCAAGGTCCAGTTAACCGCACTTCATTGAAATGCAAGAGGCATCTCTGTGTACTGACTTCCCATCTTAGACACAGCAGAGCAGGAGGTTTGAAGGATTTGAATTCTGAATTTCTGTTAGAATAACATCTGCCAAGAACAAGCCCTGAATGTACTACTTGTCCCTGTAGAGAAAAATGAGGAGCTTATCACGCAGGTCATTGTCAAGATAATACCTACACCTGTTGTCAGGCTAAAGCTTTAGATATTCCTGGATGAAATTCCAGGTCTTCTGTGTGAGGGTTAGGGAGCATGGTTGAGCTACAAATTGCCTGGAAGCAAGCTGACTTTAAGTTGCCATGGCAAAGAAAATGCAGAGAATGAGAAGCTTTTACATTAATATTTTCTACATCTTGTTATGATAAGATTGTCCAGCTGAGGGGTGCTTTTTTTGTGCTTCTACTGACATGAACAGATAAAATAATAAACACTAATTATAGAGTATTATAATGATTTCTGGGCTTGCCTCAGAGGGGTGTCTATCTAGCTAGGTAATTACTTCCCTGACAGATAGGTTTTTACGTGAGAATGGAGCATGATGAGCCTAGTTTATTGCCTGCTGATGAGACCACGGGGGAGGAAGGTCATGCGGTATGCTCATTAAGACCATTTTAGTCAACGTGTTTTTCAATCAGCCATCAGGGTATCCACCCCTGGTTAAAGAAATGCTGCAGATGAAAATGGCACAGTGATTCTCAGTCGTGTGAGTCTGTTACTTTAGGGAAGTGACTAAATGGTGAGAGACTTCTCAGGTGGAAGTGGAAGGCATTTCTTGAAAATATGATACCTTTGCCTATAATGCTCTAAAGTTGTTTCCTAGTGTGAAAGAGAGGGCTGGTTTCTGTATGATACTTCATTCCCTGAAAGATTATTTTCCCCAGCTAATTCAGATTCAAGTTTCTACACAATTCTGGATAATGTTTAGGAGGTATCCTGACTTCAGGGAATTTATATTCAAAAATACACAAACACATGCACTTTTCTCCTTCTCCCATACCCTAATTGAATTTGCCAGGGAAAAGGGGCAATGATTCTTTCCTCTTGTTATTTACCAATAGATAATAAAGAATATATAGTGGAGTAAAAAAGACAGAAAATCAGAGAATCCAGAGAGGAAAGGAAGTTAAAAAAAAAAAGATAAGAAAAACTAAATGAAGCTTTGACGAAAATGTGATAGTGTACACATACTGCCCTTCTTGCAATGATCCATCTTCTTGAAATGATGTGGTTTCAGTGCTTACCTCTTAGTCCTGCTACACCTATGGAAATTCGGAAGAAAGCTAGGTTTATCACTTTTTAAATGATGGCAAATGTTATGTGCTCCAAAGGCTGAGTAGAGATTCTTGGATTGTGATGAAATATAAAAGTATAGTGCTGTCCCCACTTTGAATTACTAAACAAACTCAAATATTGTAAAAAGGCAGGCTGCTTTTCTTGACTGCTCATGCAACATAAACTTTTCTCCCAAGTAGTCTGAGTCGTGTATGGAACTGCAGATAATAAATCTAGGATTGTTTGCCATGTCTTCTATGAATACTCTGAAGGAAATTTATCCATACCTAAACACAACTGTTGAAAATATTATTGGCATGATATGGTAATAGAGGCCCTTGTAGTGCTTTGTGGAACAGACACATATACAGTCACGGGGGTAAGAGTAGGTTTTGAGAAATGCACAATTAGGCGATTTCATCATTATTGTGTGAACTTCATAGAGTGTACTTACACAAACCTAGGTGATCTAACCTGCTATATGCCTAAGCTATAGGGTAAAGCCTATTGCTCCAAGGCTACAAATCTTTACAGAATATTATTGGACTGAATACTGTAAGAAGTTGAAACACAAAGGTAAGCATTTGTGTATCTAAACATAGAAAAAGTACATTTAAAACACATCATTATAATCTTACAGGACCACCATAGAACATGTGGTTCATCCTTGACCAAAACATCCTTGTATTTCCACTTCCTCCCTAACTATGAATGCTTTTATCCTCTTCAATATGGGACAATGGCAAAATAAGTTTATATAGTATAGATGGCTATTGAAGATATAGTTATTTAAATAAAAAGTGGGGTTTTTTCCCCTAAAAACAAAACAAAAGAAAATCTCCTTTTGCTTTTCTAACTACCCTTTGTGTCCATTTACAGTATTAGATAAAACACGCAGTGGAAGATCACAATTTAATTAGGTTTATTTGTTGTTAAAACAGCTTTCAAATTCTTTCATCTTATAAGGAATGAATCCTTAGATTACTCACAGACACATGAAAACAAAAAACTACAGAGGAATGTTCACATTGCACTTCAGTTCTTAATCATGTAAAGCACCTGGGCCTTTCTAAAAGACGCAAATCCCTCTTTATTATTTTGATGAGCTAACAAGATGAATTCATCTCTAGAACACTATAAAAACTAAATTGTGAAAAATGGCCCCAACCACATAACCTGTCCTTGATCATACCTATTATTTGGTAATTCTCAGGGGAAACTAGAATCTTTTAGAAGTAATATTTGTGTCCTAACTATTTAAGTGGATGATTTACCCTCCTCTAGGAAACTTATTATTGAGAGTAGGCTGAGAGATGATCATCTCAATCTAGGAAATTTTTCATAAATTCAGGAAATTGAGTTTAATAGTTAGAGCAAATTCTCCACATGCATCATATTTCTGTACTGAATGCTGAACTATACCATAACCAAGCAACTGAAGACAAGCTTTGAAAATATCCAGCAGATTCAAGTATTGCTATTTGGCCTAACGATCTCTTAAACATATGCTCATTTCCAATAGCCAATACAAAAGCTTTTGTGTAAAAGGCTTTTATATTTTATACACAAAATATAAACCAAATTTTATAATATTAGATTTGTATGCCAAAAAGAATCTTTGATACATATAATTCTCTAATTCTTAGATATCAAAAACAAGACTATTTGAACAGTTTAGTATTCAAATAAGTGGCAACTTACATTACCCATGGGGGCATGTAACCAGAGTGGCTGTATATGAACAGGTACAAAAATGCTTAATACTGTGCTTAACACTAGCATGTAAAATGTATGTGAATTCAACAAAACATATTTCAAATGGCTTTACATTCCATTACTATGTGGGTTATAGACACAAAGTTATGGCACTGAGATGAATCACTACTTTTGACAAACATTTTTGACACTCTGACCTGGGAGATCTGGAGCACCATCTACTGAGAGCCAAAATGATCTAAATTTATACTTCCATCATTTCAAGTCTTGAATAGAAGCATAGCAGAAAACAAGAATGAAAGCTCATTTTCTATTGTTGGCAGATGTGAAAAAACATCATCACTTATTATATGATAGGTTTGGTTGGCTTTCTCCTGATCAGTTACATAAGATGTTATGTTCCTGATCTGTTTATGTATAGGTGTTTAATACCCAAATCTTTGAATTATTGTTAGATTATTTACTGTCTTTTGCTAGCTTGGTTATTCCCACCAAGCAATTTATAATAAACAACTAATGGGAGGGACCACTGGATTTTCTTTTTTTTTTTTTTTTTTTGAGACAGTCTCACTCTGTCACCCAGGCTGGAGTGCAATGACGCAATCTCAGGGCATTGCAACCTCCACCTCCCAGATTCAAGTGATTCTCCTGCCTCAGCCTCCTGAGTAGTTGGGATTACAGGTGCCTACCACCATGCCCAGCTAATTCTTGTGTTTTTAGTAGAGATAGGGTTTCACCATGTTGGCCAGGCTAGTCTCGAATTCCTGCCCTCAAATGATCTGCCAGCCTCGGCCTCCCAAAGTGTTAGGATTACAGGCGTGAGCCACTGCTTCTGGGCAGGACCACTAGATTTCCGTATGGAACAAACTACTATCAAAAAGATAATTGTTTTTCCAAACTCTACATAGATAAGGATTATATAATCAGTTATTGGAAATGCATTCTCAGGATTGTCTGCAAAATTTATTGTGTATGTATTTGTGGATGCTCAATCAAGGTTTATGTATATTCATTGATTTTTTTCAAATCTGATTAGCCTTACAAAACATAACAAAATGTTGTGCATGTTTATTGCCCCAAAAAATGTCAGCCACAGTTAAAATTAAAATTATGATACCAAACTTACTGGTTGCTATAATTTATAATTCAAGATGGTATCAGAGCCACATTATATACTAAACTGGTTTTGTATATGCAGGTCATCATAGGATTTAGAACAAATTGGTGTATTAGGCCATAGTTACCAACTGAAGGGAGCATCAACCAACTGTGGTTATACAGTCCATTACCTGTTTTTATTTTTTCAATTCAGGAAAATGTGTCGTATATGAACATACTAACTAAAGGAAATAAAGCTATTCATAGAATGTGCACCTGGTGTCTTAGGTGAAAACATATACCAAGATTCATAACTCCCCTAAAATTGTTACTGTCAGTTAGCTGGATAAAGTGGTCTATGACTAAGTGAAAAGGCTAGAAAAATCTTGTAGTTAAAAGGAAAACAAACTTTGTTATGTATACTCAGGCTGGCCCACAGAAGGTGGTGCATGGCAGTGCTGGTGAATATCATTGCTGCAGTCTCTAATACTGCTAGCGCTGCCCAGCTGCTACTTTAAACCAACACTGGCTAATCTGGGGCCTTGAATTAACCCTTAAAAGTTGTATGGTGCATTACCCTGCTATTTAAAAATTATTTTAAACCATTCCTAAAGAAAGGTACCACATCCTTCTCCAGAAAAGAAGTTATTAGATTCTTTACAAAAATACATATTCATTTAAATAATAAATTTCCAACAAAAAAATCACAATTACAAGATTCCTTTGGAAATTGCCAGGGTTTTCCCCAAAAACATTTTTGGGTTTTTTTCCTTCCTTACTATTTGTTAGTTTTCTTTTTTTTTTTTTTCTTTTTATACTTTAAGTTCTGGGGTAATGTGCACAACGTACAGGTTTGTTGCATAGGTATACACGTGCCATGGTGGTTTGCTGCACCCATCAACCCGTCATCTACATTAGGTATTTCTCCTAATGCTATCCCTCTCCTAGCCACCCACCCCCCGACAGGTCCCGGTGTGTGATGTTCCCGTCCCTATGTCCATGTGTTCTCATTATTCAACTCCCACTTATTAGTTTTCTATTGTATGGACTATCTTCCATGTTTATTTTGCTTTTATTACAAATAAGAAATCTGTATTCCTGGTATTCCCTGGTGTTTGGATCTTTAAACACCTATTAGAACCATAGTTTCTGTAACATAATAATGCTTTTCAGACTGTCTCAGTGCCCATTCCTGAAGTTACTAGTTTCCAAGTCTCCTCAATGCCTAGCCTCGTGCATCCATAGGTCTGTAGTTGCACCTATAGCATTCTCATTGCTGCTTCAGTTTCCCCGTGGTCTACTTCTCTTCTCTATGGTTGTGTACTCTCCTTATCCTTCTTGCTTTCTCTCTCAACATTAACTTCACATATGTGAAAGACCTTCTATGGGAAGAATAACCTACTCCAGCATTTAATAGAGCCATTCTAAATATGTCTCACATAGGGATATCCACCTGTCACCTGCCTACTCAGGATAAAGGAAGTGACCTTGAGATTGGAGATACACATATTATTGCAAACCGCAATCAGGGCTAGTATCTTAACCTGAGTTTATCCTAATTTATCTCTATTTATCTTCATTTTTAGCACTTCTGCTATTTCTACCCTCTCTACCCACCTTGTAATCTTCGAATACTGTATCTAACTAATATCCTTCATAAAGGAAATATTTTTGCACATATTATGCACTTTCACTTGAAGGGACAGTAACCCTCCAAGACAGCAATGGCCCAGAAAAGAGACTAGAAATGTAGTGATAATTCATAAGTCAACATCTGCTTCTCTTTACTACCTTAGTCAAGTTTAATGCAGAGGGCATTACACTTAGTTCTAGTCTCAAGTCTACCATAATCAGAACCATAATCACGGGCAAATCACTTAACTTGTCTGGGCATCAATCTCTCAATGAAGAAACTAAACTATTTGACCACATATGGCCTCTTTTATGTTTAAATCAATTTTATTGTTTTTTACTAAATGAGGTTTAGAACATTGACCCATCAAATGAAGTCACTGTAAAGAATATAAAAATTATAGTTAAACAACATTTCAAATATAAAGCTATTTAAATGTCAATTGTGCAGGCAGTTTTTGAACATTTCTAGTTAATTATAATCACTGCTTTCTCCATCTTTCTATTCTTCATATAAGCATTTGATTAAAGTTGATACACAGAAATATCTTTTAATATGCATTCTATTGGGGATACCAATTAAGATTTCTGTGTTTATTTTAGAAGTTGTTTATAATAACAAACAATAGTTAAGAGGAAAGCATTCCCAGTAGATGGTTTTGAAAACTTCTATAATACCTAATTATGTATAGATCCAGACTGTTTATGTTTGGCATACAAATAATTGCTGGGAATTAGACTTGTTTGATCAATACATGCAATTACGTGCACATAGGTTAAACTTTTTCTTTAAAAATTACTTTGTTATATGAACATTTATTTTTTACGTTATATATTTAATCCCAATCTTTGCTATCTCATGAAGACCAGTTTGTCATAAACACTTAATAAATGTCATTTTGTTCAATTAAAACAGAAAAGCCTGTACATCCTATGCATACATACTTTTTCTTCTACTGCATTGTACAAACATTTAAACCTGTGTGTGCATAGCTTCAGGAAACTATAGCTGGAGCTGGGCCAGAAAATGTCTACAGTAGCCTTGCAATAGCTTTCTAGTTCCTTGGTCACTACTATGCATCACTAGTGCCTTTACCTATGTCCTTTTTCTCTTCAACTTATATACACACAGACTTTTTCCTGTTTCTTTAAGGGGGGAAATGCCTGCTAATTCAGGCGAGGGACTATGTGTTTGAAAAAGTTTCAAATAAGATACTTGGCCAGTCACAGTGGCTCACATCTGTAACCACAACACTTTGGAAGGGTGAGGTGGGTGGACCACCTGAGTCCAGGAGTTTGAGACCAGGCTGGGAAACATGGCAAAACCCCATCTCTACTAAAAATAAAAATAAAAATAAATTTAAAAAATAGCCGGGTGTGGTGGCATGCACCTGTAGTTCTAGCTACTAGGGAGGCTGAGGTCAGAGGATTACTTGAGCCAGGGATGCAGAGGTTGCAGTGAGCTAGGATTATACTACTGCACTCCAGCCTGGGCAACAGAGTGAGACTCTGTCTCCAAATAAATAAATAAATAAATTTTGTAAAGGTAGAAGTTTCTAAGCAGGGATTTCCATGTTCTACTCATAGAAAACCTTACAGAACAAGCAGGTACTTTAAACTCCAACTTCTAGGGCTTACTATGTCATAGAAATTATTCTATAAGGACATGATCCACGTCATTACATCACACGTGATTCCAGCCCTCTTTGTCTAAGCCTGCGACATATACTTAAACCCTGTTGTTTAACAAATCATCTCCAAAGCAACCCATCTTTGAATGTCATTAAGGATGTGTATCTGCAATGCAAGAAACTTTGCTATCCCATGATGTTTAGAAAAACCTGCTTAATGAGTAGGTATATTCCACTTGTTTGTTACCTTCCATAGGTACTCTCTCTCTCTCCACTTACAACAGAATTGTATGTAATCAGTTGTTCTCATTCACATATACAAACCCTGACAAGAAATAAAAATGTGGGACTATCAGTTCTTTGCATCAGGGAACATTTTTAATAAACTATAGAACATCTTACTAATCAGATCTTTTAACAACACATATGTTAGCCATAATTTCTGTACTAAGACACTGAATCTATATTACATTGTAAAAATTCAAGTATGAGCTATTTATATGTTCTCAGCATCGTATCCTACCTAAAAATCATAAATTAAATAGTACACCCAATGAAATTGAGACCATTTTTAGTTAATTTAAGAAAATAATGTCAGATATTTCCAGTTGCTAAGCATTTAATATGAATCAGGCACTGTGCTAAGTATTTTATAGAGAGTAGCCCATCTAACCCTCACAGTAACCCTATACGGTAGGTACTGTGGTTAATATTATTTTATAGAGGAGGAAACTAAAATGTTAAAAGCTTAAATAACTTGCGCATAATTGTAAATGGAGCTAGAATTCAAATCAAGTTTTTCTGGCTTCTGAATTATGTTTTTATACCACCTCCTACCAGTACATTTATATTCAGGTTTCTTTGGCTATCTCACCATAAAATGCTGCCACCCCATCTTAATGGTTGAGGAGATTCAACTCTCAGTTCCACTGTAAGTAGTAGCATGCAATTTTAACTATAGCTCTAGAAGTATCCAAGATTATTTAGCTCAATTTCCCAGGTCTTTAGGTTAAATTCATTGTCTTTAATGTGTTTCACTGCAGCTACCCAATGCAAATTATGTCACTAAGAACAAAGGAATAGTCACTACTTCTTTTATTGTTTGTTTGTTTCCAATAATTCTTTATTATAGACTGTGCTGTATTGAATTACCTTGCATTCCATTATTTTGCCAAATTATTTATAAGATAAATTCCTAGAAGTAACATTGCTGGGTCAAACGACATCAGTAATTTTGATAGGTACAAAGGCTTTTTGTTATTGTTGCTTGTTTTCATTTTTATTAAAGTTATACATACAAGCACATAGATTTAAGAATCAAACAATTCTACAATTGCTTTTGATAAAGGATAAGAAAAGCAGACACCACCCTCACAGTGCTTGCAGGCACCTCTTTTAGATTTTTTTTTTTTTTATTTACCCTCTTGTCTCTAGATGATATGCTGCTTGATGAATTTTGTTTCAGTGTTACCCACTGACTCCCCACCATGGAAAATGAGGGTTTAGCTCTTTTCTATGCACACACATATTCCTTTCATTCCCCCATCTTTCCAATATAGTTATGCCATAATTTTGTCTAGTTCAACATTCAATTCACATTATTGGGATTATGTGGAAACTGCACAATTGAGCCATGTAGTAAACTTTCAACACTTTTCCTTTCTCATCTAATGTTGTTTAATTGTCCCATTGGCTTAGTTTTCATGTATTTATCACCAATTCAACCCCAGTCTCGCTGCTGATTTGTCTAAATCTCTCTCAAACTGCTCATCCTTACCAAGTAGCCTTCCCCGGAGCCTGACTTGCTACAGTCTAGACTGGTTGCTCTCCGAGTCATCCTGGGGATTCCTGCCATCTGTGTTGGAGCTCCTAATGTCTTCCTCTTTCAGAGTTGGCTCCATCTTGGTGGCAAACATCCACTGGTAACTAACTGCCTGCAAGGTGACTTTGGGCAAGCTGCTTAACAACTCCAAACCTCAATCCTTTCATCTCACCTTAATTGTGTCACTACTTTTAAGATTAGTCATAGCCTCTAGACCCAGTGGTTAAACCGGTTGTTTTCAATTGGTAGAATACATGAGAAGTTCTGGGGGCAGGCCGAGCGCGGTGGCTCAAGCCTGTAATCCCAGCACTTTGGGAGGCCAAGACGGGCGGATCACGAGGTCAGGAGATCGAGACCATCCTGGCTAACCCGGTGAAACCCGGTCTCTACTAAAAAATTCAAAAAACTAGCCGGGCGAGGTGGCAGGCGCTTGTAGTCCCAGCTACTCGGGAGGCTGAAGCAGGAGAATGGCGTAAACCCGGGAGGCGGAGCTTGCAGTGATCTGAGATCCGGCCACAGCACTCCAGCCTGCGCGAGCGAGCGAGACTCCGTCTCAGAAAAAAAAAAAAAAAAAAAAAAGGTCTGGGGGCATTTGTTAAAAATGCAGGTGCCCAGGCCCACCCCTGTGATCCTGATTCAATAGCTCTGAAATAGGGTGTCAGGTATCTGAATATTAAAAATAGCTAGTGGTAATTCTGATGCAAAGTCCTGAAGAATCACTTTTTAAGAAGCACCAGCTCAAAGATACACAACAAAAATAACAAGTCAGCAGTGATTTTCAAAGCCAACAGTAAAAGATGCTTTCAAAAATTCCTTCCCAGTTCTAAAATGTATATATCGGGGGATGCCAGAAATATATTGCTTAAGATTTTTGAAAAGTTACCTAGGAATTAAAAAAAAAAAAAAACTAATTTATTAAAGGATAACACAGTCCATAGGTTATTAACTTCAAATCATGTATTAGGAAGATGGCCAAGAGCTAAAGTGACCCATTTTTATTATTTTCTGAAAGTGGAAAAGATGTTGCCAAGAGCAAAGAAAAGAAGATATTATCTTTTGTAATCACTGAAATAGAATTTTTAGTTGATCCCCCCAACAGTTTTGAGTAGACAGTAAGAATTACATATGATTACACCACTTAGAAAAGCCAGAGAAAGGAATAAATAGATTTATTTTTGTTCAGAATGACTGATTTGTTGTGATCAGAAACCAAAGGATTTTAAAATACTGAGTACGAACCTGTGTATAAGGTTTGCAAGACAATGGGTAGAATACTGGATGTCACAACTAAAAATGAGGCCAGTGCTGCAGTAATTTTGCAAGATGTGTGGCAAATATCAATCCATTGTTGAAAGGTCTTCAATTCACATATAACCTAAATCTCAGTAAAAAATGTGCCACATCCATACCACATGAACAGCACATATCATCACAAAAATAGTGTTCTTTGAAGAATGGGTGGGTACCACTAGAGACCTATTATTAATCATTGTTTCTCCAAAGAAGGAAGAGTTTAGATATTGTTTTGTGAGAGTTTAACGAATCACAATCAGTTTAACGAAGATTAATCTGGTCCAGTTAATAAAAAAAACTGAGTACATCTATTGTAACCATGTCTGAAGAGGCAATCCTGAAAGCATTTGTTGTTTCTGAAGCAAAAGTCTCTATTTTTCTTTCTTTTTTTTTTTTTTTAATTATACTTTAAGTTCTAGGTTATATATGCACAGCGTGCAGGTTTGTTACATAGGTATACATGTGCCATGTTGGTTTACTGCACCCATCAACTCGTCATTTACATTAGGTATTTCTCCTAATGCTATCCCTCCCCCAGCCTCCCACCCCCCAGCAGGCCCCAGTGTGTGATGTTCCCCTCTCTGTGTCCATGTGTTCTCATTGTTCAGCCCCCACTTATGAGTGAGAACATGCAGTGTTTGGTTTTCTCTCCTCGTGGTATTTTGCTGAGAATGATGGTTTCCAGCTTTGTCCATGTCCCTGCAAAGGGCATGAACTCATCCTTTTTTATGGCTGCATAGTATTCCATGGTGTATATGTGCCACATTTTCCTTATCCAGTATATTATTGATGGACATTTGGTTTGGTTCCAAGTCTCTGCTATGGTGAATAGTCCCACAATAAACATACGTGTGCATATGTCTTTATAGTAGCATGATTTATAATCCTTTGGGTATATACCCAGTAATGGGATCACTGGGTCAAATAGTATTTCTAGTTCTAGATCCTTGAGGAATCGCCACACTGTCTTCCACAATGGTTGAACTAATTTACACTCCCACCAACAGTGTAAAAGCATTCCTATTTCTTCACATCCTCTCCAGCATCTGTTATTTCCTGACTTTTATGATCGCCATTCTAACTGGCATGAGATGGTATCTCATTGTGGTTTTGATTTGCATTTCTCTGATGACCAGTGATGATGAGCATTTTTTCATATGTCTGTTGGCTGCATAAATGTCTTCTTTTGAGAAGTGTCTGTTCATATGCTTTGCCCACTTTTGGATGGGGTTGTTTGTTTCTTTCTTGTAAATTTGCTTAAGTTCTTTGTGAATTCTGGATATTAGCCTTTTGTCAAACGGATAGATTACAAGAATTTTCTCCCATTCTGTAGGTTGCCTGTTCACTCTGACGATAGTTTATTTTGCTGTGCAGAAGCTCTTAGTTTAATTAGATCCCATTTGTCTATTTTGTCTTTTGTTGCCATCTGAAAGCATTTCTTTAAGCTTCTCTGTCAGCCTCACTCTTCTTTTCCCCACTCCATCCTTCTCTCTGATTTCTTCTGCCTTCTGGGGAAGAAATGAAGACTGAGCAATTTCACCAGTATATACCCCTCTGCTAAGCACTAGCATCTTGTGCTGTTCCCTCCTGGGATAAAGAAGACCAGAAACAGCTGCTATGTCAATTTACACCTTGTCTCTGACTAACCTAGAAGCTACAGCAGGGGCTGCATTAAAGACATAATATATCATTTGGCTGTAATCTGCTCTAATGCTTTGGCATCTGGTCACATGTATTATTTAAAATCAGACAAATACATAAACTGTTGACATAGCCCAGATAGCTTGATGATAGCACCTGGTAAATGCTAGGGGTATGTAGCCGGGTATTAACTTCAATTGTAATGGACCAGCAGATATGAAAATGATTTGGGATATTATCAAAGCAGTTGTTAAATGGAAACAATATTGCTCTTACTGGGAAGGAAAAAATTGAAAACAGTAAAAATGCAGCTACAAAAAAATTACAGGCAGAAGCTCTATAGTACGTTAGATTTAACCTGTGTAGGCAACTGATAAAGACTGATAAAGATAGATTGCTATGACAGCATATAAAACAGTCTGCAGGATGATTCAGTGTCCAAATGTGAACTAATTTAAGCTAATAAAGATCAATACCAACCAGAAGTTGATGATGTATAACCCACCCTTTATTCTTATGTTTCATTTTAAAGGTACCACATTTCAAAATTTATACATTTAAAGATGCTTAACTTTTAAGACAGGAATTGATTTGGCTTACTTTATGTTAAAGAAAACTGTTTCAGCTCACATCAATAAAATATAATACCTAACTAGAATTCATCAAAAACAGGTTTCTACTGCAACATTTCAAAAAATTAGATGATATGTTTTTATGCTTATTAATCACTCAAATGGTAAAACATCTGGACTGTAAATTTAATCTTCCAATGAAATAGCTACACAATAGAGTTTTTTCGCTATTAAATACATTAGGTTATTACCCTGTTTACCTCAAGTTACCTCCATAATTACCAATAGAATTAAAGTTAAGTAGATATATTTCATGAGAATCCCAATGTTTGAGATCTATTTTCACACAGCACACACATAATTTTAGTATCTTATATTATTTTTTAAGGCCAAGATAATTTTAAAGAACTTGATACATAATAAGCCTTAGATACATTTTTCAAAGAAATGAGAGAAAAAGAGGAAGGGAAAGAGGTAGAGAGGAAGACTGGTTGTAGTAGAGACATGAATCAACCATGTCTGTGTTTAAAAATTCCTCTGAATGATTTATGAATTCATTACAGAGGTCAACTTTTTTGTTTTTTTGGGTTTTTTTGAGATGGAGTCACTTCTTTTGCCCAGGCTGGTGTGCAGTGGCACAATCTCAACTCACTGCAACCTCTGCCTCCCAGATTCAATCAATTCTTCTGCCTCTGCCTCCTGAGTAGCTGGGATTATAGGCGCCCACCACCATGCCCATCTAATTTTTGTATTTTTAGTAGAGACGAGGTTTCACAGTGTTGACCAGGCTGGTCTTGAACTCCTGACCTCAAGTGATCTTCCAGCCTCGGCCTCCCAAAATGTTAGGATTACAGGTGTGAGCCACCATGCCTAGCCCCAGAGCTCAACGTTTATTACAGATTTTGTTTTTTGTTTTTTGTAGCGACGTCATCTCACTACGTTGCCCTGGCTGGTCTCAAACACCTGGATTCAAGCAAACCTCCTGCCTTGGCCTCCCAATGTGTTGGGATCACAGGCATGAGCCACCATGTCTGACTATCACAGACTTTGATAGTAGTCTACTTGATTCATAAAGATATTTCCTATCCTAATCCATGTGTAGTAAACACTTTACTTACAGTATAATAAAAGGGGGAAAAGAATATAGAAATAATATCAAAGAAGAGAGAAGTCAATTTAAACTGATGCATATCATATCAAAATAAATTTAAAATAACATACTCAGTAAGGAACTATCCAGATTTTCCTAATTTTCTAAATTAACAAATTTAGGGAGACATCTTTATAGTTTATAAGATAGCTGTTGACTGTTTTATCATACTATGACTGCAAAATACCCAATAATACTCTGTATCCTAAATTAGTTACTACACCTAGAAATATAATTTTAATTGCTTAATGCTTACATATGAAGTTTTCTATAACCATTTCTAAACAGAATATTTTAATACTTCAGAAACTGAATGAGGTATTTAGTATGCTGACCATTTTATAAGGTCCAAAGAGTATGCTAATGGAGTTCCAGGTGAGAACAAGACATTTTTATAATGACAGCCAATTGTCATCTGGGACCACCCTAAATGCAGAAGGACTGGTTGATGTCATGTCTGCCCTAAATTGATAGTTTTTCACATGAATACAAATTTAGAAAAATATGTTGATAAGTCCACAGTATATTGCAAGCAAATATTAATTTAAATATTAAATGTAAAAGTATTAAATTAAATATTAATCCAATCTTTCTCAACCCTCCCAGTACATCAGAATCACCTTAGTGGATTTTTAAAATACGGGTTCCAGGACTCTATCTCAAGAGAAGCAGTTAGTTGAAGGTCACAGGAAATAATTATTTTTTGAAAGTTTTCCCAGATGATACTAATCCAGTACAAAATAGGATTAAATGAAGTCATCATAGTCCTTTTCTGTCAGAATACAGGAATAGAGCTTCTTTGTGTGGCTTGATTGAAGGATGATATTCTTCTGACAGTGTGTCAACAAATATTTATTGAGCATTTATTTAGTGCCAGGCATTACCATGTTGGTACTAGGAATAGAGAGGTTAACATGGTATTTTCCCTTCAGCAATTTATATTCTAGAAGAGATAATTAAATAATAAACATAAAATAACTTTGGATGCTGGTAAGTGCTACAAAGAAGACAAACAGAATAATGTGAAAGGTAAATGAAGGGGTAGACTTAGCTCTAGTGAACAGACAAGTTTCTTTAAAAAAGTAACATATGAAAACCTAGAGGAAGAGTGTTTCAAGCAAAAAGAAAAGTGAATGCTAAGGTCCTGAGATGGGAAGAAACTTTATAAATATTTCAGGAATATCCAGGAAGCTGGAATGGTCAGAACTCGGCCCAGCACTGGGAGAGCGGCCCAGCACTGGGAGAGTGAGGTCTGAGAGGCAGGCAGGAACCAGCCGGTGTAGAGGTTTGGAGACCGCTGGAAGGGGGTTGCTTGTATTCCAGTTGCACCAGGAAGCTAGCCATCAGATATTTTGTTTTATTTTATCTGAGACAGGGTCTCCCTCTGTTGCCCAGTCTGGAGTGCAGTGGCATAATCACAGCTCACTGCAGCCTCGATCTCCTGGGCTTAAGCAATCCTCCCACCCAAGCCTTCCAAATAGCTGGGATTACAGGCCTGTGCCACCATGCCTGGATAATTTTATTTTCTGTAGAGATGGGAGTCTCCCTATGTTGCCCAGGCTGGTCTCAAACTCCTGGGCTCAAGTGATCCTCCCACTTCAGCCTCCCAAAGTGTTGAGATTACAGACTTGAGCCACCACGCGTGGCCTGTCAGAGGTTTTTAAATGAAAGGAGATCTGCCTGCATTTTGGAATGTTACTCTGGTTGCTGTGTGGAAGTTGGCCTGAAGAAGGAGGTCAAATTTGGAGGCAGGATCTCTGACGCTGCAAAATGATGGTACCTGGGTACTGGCAAGATTCTAGTTGATGACCTAAGTCTTACAAATAATGATTTTTCTTTGTCATTCTTTTAGGTCAAAAATTTTACGCTACAAGGCCTAAAGATGTGGGGAGGATGTGATTCATATAAAAAGGAAGCATCCTGATAGATTTTTCCAAGTAGATGTGATTTCCTAATCCAAACAGCTTTTCATCCAGGAAGTTTCCATCACGCTGTCCACTATCCACTGTAAATTCCATAACACTATGCAGAACTGAAGTTCCTGACATTTTTGTGTTTCTCAGAAAATGTTGGTGCACCTTTTTAGTCTTGTAACTGAATGAGGTTAAGTTATGTTCATGCTACAAACATTAGATTCCAAATTACTGCTTAAAGTTGAAAGTTAACCTTCTAATTGAATTAATTTCTACATATGTTTTTCCTGTTCCACCAATTATATTCCATTTGTCATTTGTTACGTTTCAGGAAAAGTGTTCAGTATGAAAGGTCAGTCTGATCCACAGAATAAGGGTAGGAGGGCTCTTGCTACAACATAGGCTGAACTCCTCTGAACTAACAGGGAAAATGTGCTCAAATGCTACTGAATGAATTCCATACTTTAAGAAGAGAGAATACTAAGAACTATGCTCTGAGTTCATAGCAGTAGTTATCTCATATTTAAGAATTGACTTGCCTTTTAAATGCTGTCTTAAAATATCTTCTGAATTATTATGTTTAATTTTTAATTTATACTGGCTTTGTACTGTTAGCCAGCTTAACTTTAAATTTCCTGATAACAAGGAGTAGGTATGTGCTCCATGTGTGTTAAGCCTATTATGGCATAAGATATGTAATAAGAAGTCAGTAAATAGGTGCCGAATAAAGTAAACTTTAACAGAATATGGTCCTTATATGGTCCTTATTATGGTCCTTGACTCTAGAAGTCAAGAATAAGGTCCTTATACTTTAGACTTTAAAATGGATTTAAAATATGATTAATGTTAACTTATACAAATCAACATATATAAAATTTGTGAACAGTAGACGTGGAATCAAAACAGTTGCAAATAGGATTTATTGATGAGGAAAATTTTCTGGGATAACATCTAAATTGCTATTTTAGAAGGAAAAGGACTATAATATATAAAATGGACATGTTTTTAAAATAATGCATTTTGAGTAGGATAGGGTACAGAATCTGATATCGGGGGTCAAACAATTTTCTGTTCAACAGTGATTCCTTTTACAGTATTTTTGCCATGGCCCTTGTAGCTGATTCCTCTCCAACCCCTGCTCCAAGTCACTGTCCAGCTCAACACGACCATACAAATAACCAGTACAGTAGATGAAAATAAATCATGTAGTTTCAGAAAGTCTTCTATATTTCTGTCTGCTTAGTCAGTCAATGTTGACAATATTAATACATAGTCCAGTATTGTTGTCCCTGGTCTCCTTTGAAATGCTACAATTTTAGAATCCTATTGTTTCAGTGACATTTATTTTCTTAGGGGATTGGATTAGGGCATGAATAAGAAGGAATATTCATCTTTTCCTTGTTCTTTGCAAGTTTTAAAAGGGTTTCTGATATTGTTCTTTTTGATGCAAATTGTTATATGACATTGAAGCAAGTCATCTGCAGTAATTTGAATTATTTTTCTGCCTTTCAAAATTTCAATCATTGTCTTCAGTAGGTAATTTCAAGCAATATTATGATAAAAGATAACATAAAAATTCAGATATGATATTCCTGTTATTTAGAGGCATATTTAATTTTCCAGTAAGTCAAAGTATTCAAATATGTTTCAAATATATTTCCAAAAATGTATTTCGAATCAAACTTAAATTGGCTTTGTTTATACTCAGAACAGTCTATGTTAACTACGTTTATCCCATCTTCTATAACATATTAGGTGAAAAAGCAGACTAAGTGTTATCAAGTACATTTGACGATTGCTGATGGATTTAGTTTTAAAGGCAACTTTTAATATACAAATAAGTTAAAATTCTCATGTAGAAGATATTACAGAGTAAAGAAGTGCCTCTGAAACATTGGGGTTTCAGAATAATCTGGAGGTCTTGTTAAAATGCAGATTTCCCTTCCCACTCCCAGATGTCTGAGTGGTGCCCAAGAATTTCCATTTCTAACAAGTCCCCAGCTGATGCTGACATTGCTGGTATAGGGCCACACCCTGAGTACCACTTGTAAAAATGATGCTCATCAGTCCCCTGCTTTTCTTAAGGAATCAAATTTTTCAAGCTAATCAGTTATATCCACCAGAACAATATCACTTAAAAGAAGCTTCTAGAGATCTTTAACCATATTCATTTACAGCTCTGCTGGACAAACCAAATTGACTTGAGTTGATGCAAAGAGCTTATCTGAGCATCTTTCCCTCTAAAGCCAAGATGACTGGAATATACCTAGTCCTACTCTTGGAACTTCACTTTTTCTCCAAGAATACACTAGTCATTCCCTCTCCATCAAGTTCAGACTTCTTACTCTGCTTTCTCACTCCTCTATGCCTAACTTATCCTTTATGTTTATGGACATAGTATAAACCATAGAAAGAAGTAGGTACCAGGACCCATGGTAAGTCATTAAGTTGAGCCACGATTTCATCAAAATGTAAAGGTAATAGTACCTACTTCTGGCTATTGTGGATAGAAAAATGAGATGATATATGCACAGAATCAAGCACAATACCCAGCACTCAGGAGGTCTCCCCTCCTACTACTTGCAAAAGAAGCTTTTTCCTGTCTTCCTAGAACTTCTGGCCTCTATATGTTATTGATCTCCCTGTCAACTGCATTCCATGCAATTCCCTGCTAATCCTAGAGTGTATTAGACAGAAACTGAAAAAATGACCATATCAGACAGTGTTTTCAGTTTTTGAGAAGGCAGAAAAACACAAAGGGGATAATTTGACGGCTGCTTGCAAGAAAGTAGCAGGACAGAAATTAGAGCTATGGAAATTTGTAGCTGTCTTAATCACCTCTGGCAGAACACCTTTCACTACAGGTAATCACAACATCTGACAGAACATAACAAATGAGACCATGCCATGTTTGATAGTAAGTTTTAGACTGAGGACACATTGCTGAAAGGCAGGTGTTGTTCTGATCACCTTTGTATTCACTGTTGCCTGTGCTATTGCCATGTTTTCATAAGCCTCGGTAGTGCATTTGGTTTCCATGGAGTCCATCCATGAAGAAACAAACATCTAATCCCAAAGCAGAATACGGATCTCTTGTAGTTTCATTCACCCTTTTAAACAATATCACAATAATTTTTAGATTCAAGTAATCACTCCTAGCAAGTTTGAGAGACCCTATACAGTTAGGGACATGTCATCTGGACATTGGCTCTATTGAACAAAGTGACCTTAAATAAACCTCTTCAGTTCCGTGGGTCTATGACCCATCTGTAAGGTGGACATAATGCTGCCTGGCTAATCTGACTTTCATTGTTATGATAGTACATATCAAATTGCATTTAGAATAAAAATGTTAAACAAGGGCCAATGGAATACTGGTGACAAAATTGAATAGCACTAGTACCTAGAATCAAGTCAATTATCAGCTTTCAAACATACCGAATATCAAGAAAGTGCCATAAGGCCAGGCACGATGACTCATGTTTGTAATCCCAGCGCTTTGGGAGGATGAGGCAGGAAGGTGCTTGAGCCCAGGAGTTCCAGGCTGCAGTGCACTATGATTGCGCCACTGCACTCCAGCTGGGGAGACAAAGCGAGACCCTGTGTCAATTAAAAGAAAAAAAAGTGTGCCATAATATTCTCATAATGCTTTCACTTCGTATTTATGAAGCTAGTAACATAAGCCTCCTTGATGATACAGCCTATTACAAAATCCATGTTTGCCCCTTCTACTTTGGAACAAATGTCTTTTATGAGTGCTTTGGCTAGCTAATGAATTTCTACAGAAAGAATTTTACTTTTCAGTTTTCTTCATTTTGATAAATGGAGATTACCACATGGAAGAATGATATTAAATATAATAATTAAAACTCATGAAAACTCAAACTTTTTTTTGGAGACAAGATCTCGCCCTGCTACCCAGGCTGGAGTGCAGCAACACAGTTATAGCTCACTGTAGCCTCTAACTCCTGGGCTCAAGAGATCCTCCTGCTTCAGCTTCCCAAGTAGCTATAGGTAGGAGCCACCATGTCTGCTAATTATTTCATTTTTGTAAAATCATGGTCTTACTATGTCGCCCAGGCTGGTCTCATACTCCTGGGCTCAAGCGATCCTCCCACCTTGACCTTCCAAAGTGCTGGGATTATAGGCATGAGCCACCAAAACTCAAACATTTTTAGGCCAAAACTCAAACTTTTTTAGGAAGAAAGAGATTAAGAAGGTGGGCTGCCCTGGGACTTACTGATTGTGTAAGCCTAGCATTGTTGGCCTAGTGAGTGTTTTAGCACTTTCAGAATTTAAGAGCCCTTCACAGATCGTCTGACAGGAGTTGACCCTTCGGCCTGAGTCAATCTACACTCCACCCATCGCAAGCTCAGATAGTAGAAATTTCTCCCATAAAAAGTTTCCATAATGCTACATGCAAACCTCTTGGGAATAGTAGTTCCTCTCTTGCCTGGAAGCGCAGGCTACTTTCTGGAGCTGCCATGTCCCGCATGGCCAGTAAGTGCTGCCATGTAAACTTGTGCAATTTCCCAGTCTCAACACAAAATCAAAGCTTCAAGCTTTGGGAGATGAAAATCTAGGTTTCAAGTCTGATAAAATCTTTTCCCCAGTAGTTATCTAGGATTGATTAATTCTGAAGGCTCTAATTTCTGTTCTTCAAGCTAATTTAACATAAGGCAGCCTGAACAATACCACTCTTGGATGGGCAGCCTAAGAAACAGATTTTCGCAGGTGTTTCCTCTGTGCTGCAAACCTAAATAGCCCCCTGCATTCAATCACATCGATGCCAGAGGCAGGAAAAAAACTTCAACAAAAGAAGAAAAGAGAGCAAGCTCAGTAAAGCTGAGGACTCCTCAAGAGCCGTTTTGATGTAGAGATCTCTGTGAAAGCTCATTAAATCCTCAGTGTGTGAGGCAGGGCTTAGGGACAAATCGAAATAAGGATAATAAGACACCATATCCATCCATACTGACATATTTGTAAAGCATTCATTAGTTAAAATACTCCAAGGAAATTCCACATGACTCCTCAGCATATTAGGGACCTAAATCGGCTCTTCTGGTTAAATCAGAGTCAGATTAACAGTTGCATACTTGAGAGATACAGTTAGTTTTTGCTTTGTTTTTTGTTTTGTTTTTCATAATACCACAAACAAACCTGTTGAAAAAGCAATTCAAAGCATGGTTCCCATAATGAAGAACCAGTTGGGTCCTCTTCAGGAGGAAAGATAGCCCCATACACCATGAATATCTAATACCCCTGAATAAGTGATAATAAGTCATTAGATGATAGGTGTATATGAGAAAAGCCAAACTTATTAAGTTAGGTCCCTACTGCTTTTATTTTCTGGAAAACATTCATAAGGAAAGGTGTATCTTCATCCTTCAGCCAAAACCTGGATGGGAATAAGACCTTCTATTATTCAGGATTCCCCAGAGAAACAGAACCAATAGTGAGGGGGTCAGGGGAAGAGGCAGTTGGGAGAGAGGGAGAAAGAGAGAGGGGCTTTATTTTAAGGAATTGGCTCATTCAGTTTTAGAGGTTGGCAAGTCCAAACTTTGCAGTGTAGCCCAGTAGGCTGGAGACCCAGGAAACACTTGATGTTCAGTCCAAGGGCACTCTGCTGGCAAAATTCCCTCTTTTAATTTTGCCAGGGGAGGTCTTTTTTCTCTTAAGGCCTCTAACTGATTGGATGAAGCCCACCTAATGACCTCATCGTAATTTAATTACCTCTTTAAAGACACTGTCTCAAAATACAGTCTCATTCTGGGGTGCTAAGGGTTAGGACTTCAACATATGAATTTAAGGGGACACAATTTAGCCCATAAAATACCTCAATGGGTTTTATTATGATCTAAATATTAGAAAGAGAGAGAGAGAGAGAGACATAGGGAGGTTGATAAATAACAGATGTATTTCTCAAAACAGTGATTCTCAAAGTATGGTCCCAGGCCCAGAAGCATCAGTATCATGTGAGAATTGGTTAGAAATGCCAATTTTCAGCCCCCACCCCAAATCTACTGAGTCTGTGAGTGGGGCCCGGCAATTTGTGAATAAACCTTCCTTCCTGGTGGTCCCAATGAAGGCTAAAGTTTGAAAACAACTCTCTTAGAAGTTGCTTGATTACAAGAATGATGCCACCTAAGAAGTTTTCCAACAAACATGGGTGTAAATATTGTTTAATCTGTGTGTTTTCATTAAATATATCAAGCTGAGTCATATTTTGTAAGTGAGCCTTGGATCTATTTTACTCTTGTAAATTGAAAACAAAGCCAGAGCTCCAAGGATAAGCACCACGACACTGCAAAGAAACTTGGCCTCTGAGTACAGATTTCATAGGGTAAAAGCAAAACTGTAAGTACTCAATGAAGCTAATTTATCAAATACCAGAGCAGTCTAATTGCTGTCTGTCTGGTTAGAAGCCTCAATTACCTTATGTAATCCCTATGAATGGCAACTAAATTGTAAACGGTGGTACTTAATAAAATTCATTCTACCCTCTTCTTAAAAACGAAAAACTATAAATAGAACTACTGAGTGGCCACTTTTGAGCAAGAATGTAATTTATATTATGTCCCAAAACGCCTTCCATACCCTCACAAGGTAGCATTTGCAAATACACTGGCATTAAACAAGCCTCTCCCCCATATTCTTTGAGAATCTACAGTACAGCAGCAGGAGCAAGAAGTTTTAATTCACCTGTGAGTTATTTTCAAGCCTTGCTGGATGGTCAGATCTGTGAACAGTCATACACACAACCAACTTATCTGGAGAAGTCAGCTTCATTTGAACATATATTCTACTTGGTGGTCAAGTACATGTAACTAAAGGTAAAGCCTACATCCAGGAAGCTTATGTGACTTGCCTAGCTTAGGTCTCAGCACATAAGATGCCAGATCACATTGCATAATGCAATGAGAGCTAACACTCATAATTACTTATGTAAATCATATGGCAAGAATTTCCCAGGCCTTTAGGGAAAAAAAAAATGTTTATTTGCAGAGTCTAATTTTTTATATCAGCTATCAAGAAAAAGATTGTCAAGGAGCGTATTTGATTACTGGACTTGGATCTGGATGTACCCTCTTTGTGACATTGTCACATAATGACAACCTGGAGGTTAATACATTAAGGCAACCTCTATGTGAGTGACGACTCAGAACTACTTGAAAGTTGCATTATTTAACTGTGTCCAGATGGAATAGAGAACATTCTCATGCTGAGCAATTATACCAGCAGGCCATTGATTGGGAAGTTGATGTTTGTCTTTTTCCACATGAACAAGGGCAGGCCCATTGCTGGAAGCTAGTGCTCTATCATTTTTAAATAAAGAGAATATTTGTCATTAGCATTTTCTAAAGCATTGGAGATATTTGATCTGGATTTGCTTTTATTTCTTCCTGATCAAATGAAATCTGCAAAGCCTCCATATACTCTTGTGCAATCTTAGCACTTATTTAAATCATAGAAGCTCATAGAATCAAAAGTATACTTTTCATAAGAATTTTTAAACCCCAAAATTCCAAACAGGCAGAAATAAATATTACCTAGAATTCTTACAGATTTTTCAATGGATGCCTTCCTAATCAAAATATTATGATGTAAATACTGATTAATTTATCTAGATTTTTAGAAGATTTAGAATAATATCAACCCAGCTATGGGGAATACAAAAATAAATCATCAAACAAACATTTTATGACCCTTGCTATATCTCAGGAATTATACTGGAGTTTGACAAAGAAATTTCTGACCAGAAGCACTCATAGACCCCTGCCCTCAAGGCTTCACAGTTGGGATATACCCTAAGCAATATCTGTTTCCATTAAGAACACACTGGGCTGCAAGTAACAGAAAATCCACTGTAAACAGTAGAGTAGGCAACTTGGGAATTACTTTTTTCACATAACAAGAAGTCAGAATGTAAGCACTGGTTTGCCTAGTCTATGATGCCATCAGGAACCTGTGTTTTTTCCTTCTTTTCAGCTCCTCTATCCTTAGTATGTTGGCCTCTGTTTCCATGATTGTCTCCTCATGGTGCAATTGAAGCCAATGGCTATCAACCAAGTTTTTCCTCTTTATCAGTAAAGCAAAGGGTTTCTCAGAAATCCTACTCAGACTTTCCTTAGATCTTATTAACTGGAGACTCAAAGGGCCACTTTTATCTAAAAGACTAAAAGAGAACGAAAGGGACAAGATCATCATGGCTGGCTTTTAAGTACAAGAATGACATAGGAAAGTAATGGTTTTAAAAAAGTACTATGGAAATGAAAGAGTAGAAAGGGAGTCAGTAGGACCAAGTGGAACATTGTTAATATAATTCTGTCATGAGAACAAGAAGGTCTAGGTAATGGATCCTCTTATGATGGTTTAGTTTGTAATACCCTTCATGAAAGAAAACATTATGGACAGGTGGTCAGATACTTTCTAAACAACAGTCACAAGTTGTGCTGCACTATGGTGACTAGTATGTCTATAGCTGCAGGTTAAGCACTATCCCAAGCACAGAGGTGGCTCTTAGGGCAAGATAGTGCCTCTGAGCTCCTAAGGGTATATGTTATAGGCTCTAAGCCCCTGAGAAAAGTCTAAAAACCACAGGTCTGACATGGGTGCGCCTCTGATACATTTTTCCAGGTCTACAAAACACAAGGTCCACTTACATATATCTTTTTCAATGTTATCTCATGTGCCCTGATTTCCACCTTATTCTATACACTCTCTGAAACTTCCAGAGATTCTGCTACATATATCAACCTCATGCGCACGTTGGTGGCAGCAGAAATGAAGCTTAACTTAGCCCAAAAGTGTTTGAAGAGAACTAAGAAATAAAGCTAGAACCAGATCCACCACTATCATTATTCTCATGCTACTTTACATTAGACAGTAATAGAAAACTGATGTTAGAAACACTGAGCACCTAAGTGTCACTCACTCTGATCTCTAGTTGCTGCTTCTGATAACTTTCACCAATTAGCACAGGCTTAGAGTCAGACTATCTGGGTTTGAATACCAGTTCTGCTACTTAATAGTGGTGTAATCTTGGGGAAGTGCTTAAATTCTCTGTATTTTTCAATAAAATATTGATCACAATAGCACCTACCTCACAGAATTGTGGCGAGAAAGAAAGTGAGTTAATATTTGAAAGCCCTTGAAAAGTGTGTGGCACATGTCAGCACTCCCGGAAGGTCTGCTCTTTTTATTACTGCAGCCATTATTATTCTGGTGTAGAGGTGAACTACTCTGTTTCAGAGGTCATAAAGACCTTGATTCAAATCCTGACATTATCACTTACTATCCCTATGACCCTGGGCAAGTTAATTAATGGTTCTGAGTCTCAGTTTATTTATCTGTTAAAAAGGGATAATAACGCTTGTTTCATCAGCCTGTAGTATTAAGATGGCATGTGACAGTGCTTAGCACAGGCTCTGACAAATAAGTAATTTGTATTCTTTTTTCTACTCCATGATTCACTCTTTTCTCTGGGTTTATCACTAGAACTCCCCCGGGATGATCTGTTACTTGTGACTAATTTATCCTCTGTGTACTTATCCCACTAATATTATTTGAGTGAAACAAACTTAAATTGAGAATCAGGAACTACCTTGAAAGGAAAATAGACTCATAAGAGTAGTCTCTTCCAGTTTTGAGAAGAAAAGATGCCATCCTACAAATATGGTAAAGGTCTTGATGAGAGAGGTAGAACCATGGTTCTTTAGCATCAAGAGGTAGTACCGCCACGCCTTCCTCTCACTTTCCCACCACAACTGAGTGGTCTAGCCACCCTCTAGAGTTGCTACCACCATTCGTTGGGAAGCCATGAGGGCAAAGAAAAGTTTGGAACCTGAGATAGGTGTCCCCATTTGTCATACCATTGGGATAGCTCTGATTGTCACATTCTGAGAAATGCAAATACTAAGCTCTGAGAAGATATAGTTTTCTTTGTGAATCACCTCCATCCCAATTTTTGACCTCACTTTTAGGTGGGATGTATCTACAGAACAGATCTGTGACTCTGAGACACATCAAAGCCTATTTGGTGGCCCCTCCAGAAAAAGGAAGAGGATGTAATTTTCTATGGTTTTTGCAACTCTCTTACACACAGTCCAAGCAAAGAATGCTATAGTTTTAGAGTGGATGTGGCTGTCCTTACTCCGGTATACTCACAGGAGAAGGACATTGACACAGTACTTCTTTCCTTCCATCTTTGACCACATCACTACTGTATTGTGACTTCTTCTTCCCAAGCCCCTCCTCCTACGAACAACAGTTGTATCCCCTTAATCTTGTTCAAACTGCCTTCTAACACTGATCACCACCAAAAGATGTTGCTTCCAGAACAGGCTGAATGGAGAACCTTAAATGCATGGGGAATATTCCTGACTCTCACCTGAAATCAGTTTAGCCTGGGTATTACACTTGAATTTAAAGCAAATGTATGCACAGGCAATCCTGGGTGAGCTACTCTGAACAGGAGATGGCAGTAGCAGCCAAGAATTTGGGCAGCCCTTTCTAGCCCTAACAGAGGGGATTTCCTATCAGTTGACTGTCGATTCTGGACTTCAGTTTTGCCTCACCAAAGTCAAGGTGGTTAAATAATATGCCCAAGATCCCAGACCTTGCTGAATCTCACAACTATTAAAGAACTAGAAATTGCTCAAATTGAAGGTTGAACAACTAAGTGAACACTGTGGAGAGCTGTTACTAAGTCTCACTGCAGAGGAAAGGAGGAGCCCTCCAGGAAATAAACAGATATGCCCACTTAGATTTGCATTAGTGGGTTTATTGGAAGGAGCACGGATCAGAGATCCAGTGCACATTCTTACTGAGACTTTGAGCAAGTCATTTAGCGAGGTGATTCAGCCCATGCTCTCATGTGGATTCAGAGGATAAGGAAGTCTTCCTCACAAATTTTACAAAGAGTTTTACAAAGGGTTAAGTAAGAAAACAGCCAGGAAAACTCATTTTGTAAACTATGACATGCTATAAAAATACAAGAAGGACATTTTGGTTGGTTTTAAGTCGTTTCTTTGAATTTGTCCTGGCACCTCCAAATTTTCTAGACCACATTTTTTTTCTTTCCTTTTCTTTCTCTTTCTTTTTTTTTTTTTTTTTTTTTTTTTTTGTCCAAGTAATATGGTCAGAAGCTGTTTGACTATGAGTCTATTATTTCTCTGATAATTATAATTTCCCAGAGAGTTATGGCACACAAATTACTTTGTAATAGCTCTAAATTCTTTGCTTTATCCTGAGTCTACAATTATGCACTTATCCATGCTCCTGTCATCTGTGGTACTGATTTATGGAACCTCTGTTCTCTGATCTCATTTCTTACCTCTGCCTCCTTTAAAACTCAAGAAATGTGGCAGCAAGGTCAAATTTCTCATCGGTCCAGCATTACATTCTCAGGTGTCATCATTCTGTCTTAATAAAGCAAGCAGTTAGTTCCATAATGGTCTGTTTAATCCACTAGATAATTGCTAAGCCTTCATTATATAACTCCGCATCCTGTCCCTTGCTATAATTCCAGAACCACCATGTTGTGGTTTGAAACATCTATTAATTTGGTGCAAATATTAATTAAAAATTTATTTCTTGCCAAGAATATGATGGATTAAGTGCCATGTATTAAAAAAGGAAAATATAATTAATCTTAACCAACTTCACTTGGAGCAAAAACAATGTAACTGGAAAGTTTTCTGGTAACTGCCACACACAGACTTTTTTCAAAATTTGAAAAAAATATATCTAAATTGTAAAGTATTGCAGAATCGGTTTGGTATTATGGTAGAAGATTTATAAGCCATGCAACTATACAAAATTTTTGATATCATTAATAAGGCAAAGATATATTACTTTGCTTTGTTCCACTTGTGACCTAGAGTGAATTTTATCCATAGTAAAATTAGACCTTACTAGCTTCTTATACCTGAATGGCCAAGAGGTAGAGAAATTTCCAGAACAGCCTTATTAGAGAGTGGGATGCATGACAAGACCATAATCTAAAGCCAGTTCTCAGTTTTATTATTTACTTTGCTGCCTTGATCATTTTTCTGCACTCATTTGGCTTGAAGGCATAGACATTCCCTGTTGATTATCTCGGCTTGGCAGTGGGTTTCTGCTACACATTTTGATTCCTAATATGGTAGTAGGAGAGGATTTTGTATGAGTTCCAGCGAGTTTCTCTGGGCTTGTGGAATGCAGCAAGGAAAGAATCCTACAGAGATGAAAACATGAACATTTGCATTGATTAAAGAGAAAAATGAAAGGAAGAAAAAGTATCACTCTAAATTTTTTTTCCCTTTTCTTACTCTGTTCACTTCACTTCTAATAATGTCTTACACTTTTAGGGGTGGGAGGAATTAATGCTGTGTGTTCTTTTAATGCTCATATCTTCATGGCCATTTCAAAAATTATTTTGAAATGCCTGAGTGGGTTTACAGAGGCAACGTTAACACAATAGTTTTCATCATCATCAAGGTTGAATCCCCGAAGCACCCTATTCCTCTGTTCTACAAATTAGCCACATGAAGAAAACTGAGAGAATAAGTTTCATGTCGCTAAAAGAGAATAATAGGCTGTTCATGTATATTCACAGGGTACAAATTTTGCAGCAATATGAACTATTACTAAAGAAATACCTTACTTGCCTATCCATCTATTGATTTTGTTAGAGTTCAATACAATTTTTCTCTCAGGGTCATAAAGTAATTAGCAAAATCAGGGGTATTCAAAGGCGAGAATTCAGTCATGGGTTCTTAGTTTCTGTTTCTGGTTGGGCCAGTAAGGTCCCTTCCTCAGCCCTCTTTTCCACTTATCACTACAGATGCAAACTTAAAACCATGACTTCGGGCTGTTCAAAGTCAAAAAAAAGAAAAAAAAAAAAAAAAAAAAGAAAGCCCAGAACAATAACAACAATAAAATAAAGCAGATTGGACAAGCTCGTATGCATCCCAGATAGAGAACTTTCCTCTAGTAATAGGCTCCTTTTCCCTAAATGTATTTACTGAAGGCTTCTGTATTTTAATAAGCTATATTTGCACTGGTTTTAAAACTTCATTATTTTCACCATTATTCACATCCACTTAATGTGTTACTTTTATATAATTAAGAATTACATTTGGCAGTTATGCTCTCAAAACTGACTATATCAACATTCTGTCATGTATTTGTAGGCTTATTTGGTTCTGTATCAAAAAAAAGTCACTAATGAGAGATCATTTACAAATCCAAGAAATTCAGCATGCTAGTGTAGATGTGAAAGTGTGGTTTTCATAATGCTCCAAATATTTTCTTTTCTGGACAACTTATTTTAAGAAGCCCTTCAGTAAACAGTTCTGATTTGACAGCAATAACCAACCACAAACACAATTAGTCAGTATATTAGATAAGCCCGCGATTGGCTAAAGAATCATGCAAACCTCAGAATAACAATGATGTGAATGACATAGAAATTTATTTCTCTGGAATATGAAATAATGTAAAGATAAGCAGTCCAAAGCCGACATGGGGTCTTCATCTATCACAAGGAACCTAGGCTACTGTCTTTCTCTTCTGCCATCCTCAGCATATGACTTTTGTGTCATGGACCTGTGTGGCACATGGGCCTCCAGAGAATGAAAAGAAAAAGGGAAAAATAAGTGTGAACCTATGTCCTTTACTGAAAGTCCCACATAGTACTTCCACTTACCTCTCAATGGTCAGAATCTAGTCTTGACCACCTGCAAGGGAAGCTGGGAAATGTAGTCTTTTATACTAGGTGGCAATGTGTCCAACTAAAAATCAGGGTGCTAAAATTAAGGGAAGGTGATGAAATGGGTACTGAAGGAGGCCACACCTAGTTTTGGTCATGGTCAGGTTCCCTGGCTCCTTGACTTGCTATCATTGTCAGATCATACAGTGACTTGGCTTTCCATGCATATTCATATTTATTTATACAAATCAAAGCATTTGTGTTTCACTAACATAAATATAAATATTTGAAACAAACATAAATAAATATATTTACATAGAAATATATATGTAATTGTAGAAATTTTGAAGTGTAGATAATTAGAAAAAAATACTAAGCAATCATAAAATTCACCGCCCAGAAATAAGTGGAGTTAATTTTATGGTACATTTTTTCAGGTCTATTTTCATATACACATATGTATCTATATACTTCTCTTAGTAAAATTGAAACATACAAAGAACATCATTTTTAACCTCTTTTTTTTTTTAGCAATAATATATTGAGGCATCTTTCTGCACCAATATTCTTTTCAACATTGTTTTAAATTGCTATAGATCATTTCATGATCTCATTCCACAATTTAACCAGTGTCCTATTGTTGGCAGTAGTGAGTCTGTACAGATCTGAAATGTTACAGTAGGTAGCTAGTCAGACATGAGCAGGGCAGTAGAGGGCCTCCCCACCACCACCAAGAATGTCAGGTGGTTATTAAACTGCCTGTCTAAAATCATAATTGGTTACAGCCAGTGACAGGGAAAGGCAGTCTCCCAACAGATAGAAAAACGTGAAACTGGTGACCAACTTCCTGATAAGATCTCAGGAGTTTGGTGAGTGGGCTCAAGAAAGATGGTGGAGTTTAACTGGCATATGACCTTACAGTAACACTCTACTGGTAAGGGAAGAACCCATCAAGTAAGCATGTGTACAACTCATGTAAACATACTGTGCATGCAGCTCTCCCAAACGCTAGCAGACCGCTGTGCATGCAGACAGCCCACCCAAGGGAAGAGTCAGGGGAGAAGGGACACAAGACCCTGGAAGTATGCCAACGCATAACACCCCATGCACTTGATCTTTCAAGTCACCAGGTTGGCCCTCTTCCAAGTGTACTTTACTTCTTTTCATTCCTACTCTAAAGTTTTGTTAATTAAACTTTCACTCCTGCTCTAAAACTTGCCCCAGTCTCTTACTCTGCTTTATGCTCCTTGGTCAAATTCTTTCTTCTGAAGATGCAAGACTTGAGGTTGCTGCAGACCTGTATGGATTCACTTCTGCTAACATACTTACTACCTCAAAAAAAGCAACCAGGTGGGATCCTTAAAGGGCCACAGAGTGATGCCTTATGCAGGTGGATAAACTGCTTCAAAAAACACCAAAAATTTGGTGTTGGAGCAGAATAGAGAAGAAAAGTGTATGATAAGTCATAGGAGCTGGCAGAGCCAGGGTTCCAGTAAGCGTCTGTCCCGGCAATGGGCCAACAGACGGGGAAGGGTTGGGGGTCATCTGAACTGGTAAGGTAAAAACAAGTATAAATCTCAGAGGATAGCTGCAAGGGAGCCCGTATCTTTGCTGCCAAGCAAATGCAGCAAGGGCTGCAGGCGCACAAATAATAAACACAAATTGTGTGTTTTAAGGCAGAGAAAGAAGTCACACAACATGTGATGTGAAACCAGGGAAAAATGCAGACTTGCCCCTAAGATGGAGAGTCTGGTGGGTGTGCAAGGCCATTGCAGAATACATGCAGAGAAAACCAACTAAGCAGTGCAAGTTCCTGGGGGAGAGCTGATTTTAGATGAAAAAGCAGAGGAAACACCAGACGTTGCATGGCGTTAGGCTGTAGCCCTACCACTCTCGCACGCCTCCTATCCTGGAGGGACTTTACTACCTCAGTCCTATTCTTACTTGGCGCAGACTCCAAGGTCCTTCCTGCCCCATCAGGCTGAGCTGGGAGATCAGCCAAGGGGAGTAGGGCCACTGTGGCAGAGAGGAAACATTCTGGGAGTTGGTTAGTAAGCAGGAGAGCAAAAAGGGAGAAGGAAACCATGTATGCGGGTTGAACGCCTCTGCTGAAGAAGGTAAGATGGAGAGGTGTCTTACTACTGGGTCTATCACACAGTACCAAAGTATGTTAGCAGCAGTGAATTCATACAGGTCTGCAGCAACCTCAGTTCTCGCCTCCTCAGACGAAAGAATTCAATGGAATGGTATGAGGCAGAGTGAGAGACCAAGGCAGGTTTTAGAGCAGGAGTGAAAGTTTACTAAAAAGCTTTAGAGCAGAAAGAAGTAAAGTACACTTGGAAGAGGGCCACGCAGGTGACCTGAGAGATCAAGTGCACAGTCTGACCTTCTGACTTGGGGTTTTATATGCTGGCATGCTTCTGGGGTCTTGTGTCCCTTCTGCCCTGATTCTTCCCTTGGGGTGGGCTGTCCTCATGCACAGTGGCCCACTAGTGCTTAGGAGGAGCCACATGGACAGTGTGTTTACTGGAGTTGTACGCATGCTTACTTGAGGTGCTCTTCCCTTGCCAGTCAAGTGTTCCTATAAGGTAATGTACCAGTTAAACTCCGCCATCTTGCCTCTTAGTTTGCATGCTTCAGCCCACTCACCCAACTCCTGAGATCTTATCAGGAAGCTGATCACCAATCTCAGGTTTTTCTGTGTATTGAGAGACTACCTTTCCCTGGGACTGGCTGCAACCAATTATTATTTTAGAGAGTCAGTTAATAATTACCTGACCATCACCTGATGGCTGCCTGACATTCCTGGGTGGGGGCCGAGGAGTGGTCTCTCCTCCTGCCCTGCTCATGTCTGACCAGCCACCTACTGTAACACTGTTGTTAATCATTTTGAGTTTTTCTGTATTATAAGCCACACAGCAATTAACATCTTTGTTACTAAATCTTTGTTCATATCCTCAATTACTTTTAGAAGATAGTTTTTCTGATCAAATAATATGCATATCTTAAGGTTTTGATATGCCAAATTCCTCTCCAGAAAAATTAACATTTTACATTGTTACCCTTCCATCTGAGTATATGCCAAAACCTTTTGCCCAGCAATGAACATCATATAATTTTTTTTAAATTATTTACCGATTTGATAGACCAAAACATCAGTCTCAGGTTAACTATGCCTTTGATCACTACTGAAGTGGAACATTTCCCCTGCCTTTATATTTAGCCTTTTTTATTATTGTGGAAAGATACGAGAGGAGAGAAAGAAGCTCATGGGCTCAAATTTGGAAACACTAATTTCAGACTGAAAGGAAAAAGCCTCTCGTTCTGAAGATAAGTCATGTATGCTAACTCAGAATGGCAATATAAAAGAAGAGGTTATCCTTCCATTTCAAGAGGCAGCCAATGAAGCTGTCACCCGACCTCTTCCAATAAGGTACCCAGATATTTTCCTCCTTTGAGGAAAGAAGCCACCATGATCTTGGCTCACATTGTGTTGAGTTTGAAGGACACAGCTTTATATGCAATTTATGAGTTTTCTCCCAGCACAGTTTTTCCCTTTACTTGACTGTCAAGCTCTTGTCTCTGCAGAGTGGCAAGTGAAAATATTCCAAGGGGCTCAAATTTAATTCAAGTAGTCAATAAACCACAGGATCTGTCTGCTCAACTATTTTCATACCAAATAGGACACTTCCCATCTGAATTTGTAACTGAGCTGAAAACAACTTTGTGCCTTTAAATATCTGATGTGTCATGTTTCACTACATTTAAAGCCAATACAGTAAGTAGCCAGATCACAATATGCCAAACAGCTGTTTGTATCATTTCCTGATATTTACTAAGTAAAGAATTTCAAATGCCCTAGGCACACGCTATGTGTGAATGGGATTGATATATTTTCTTGCTTCTGTATTGTATAAAATATTCTGGAGTAGTTAATTCTTTGCAAGTTTTTAAACCTTTCCTCATGGCCAAAAGCTAAATCGTAAATCAAGAATTAATGTAAGAGAGAGTTTGAATACTCTCTCTTAATTCCCGGTTAGATTATAAGGACAAAACTTCAGGTAATTGCATGCCTAAATAGTAAGGTACAAATAAAAATAGGAGGAAAAAAATAATCCTCTAACAGCAAAATCAAAAATTAAATATTGAACCATAACTCTCTTCTCCTCTATAAGCCTAACAGTTCTTTTCCATATATGTAAGGAAGGCAAATATGCATTTTTGTTTACAATTTAGGCTGGGACTGTTACAGTGACTCACCTGGAGTACACCTCAATGAAAATTTAGTGGACAATAACACAGAACACTATAAGCCCATAAAATTATAAAACATTATTGGGGTTTGCCCATCCTCCAATTGTCTTGCTGAAGTCTATTTTTCTTCCTGTATAGGAGAAGCTATTCAGAGTCAAGCATCATTAAATCAAAATGCAAAGGAAGGAGAAAATGAATGTGGGTTAATTGCATTCTGAATGCAACTGAACTGCAGTTGGTACAAATTACTGGAGTATAAGAATGCATTGTGCATACCAGGAAGACAAGCTTTTTGGTGAAGCCGGAGTATGGGTGTGTACCAGGAAGTGGCAGCAGATGAGGATTCTGAGTGTGTGTGTGTATGTGTGTGTGTGTGTGTGTGTTGGCAGGTGGAGACACATTAGATCCTTGTATGTTGCACTAAGAAGTTGGGACTTTGTCCTGAAGCATACATCTCCCAGGAGAGTTGCAGCTACTGTCTAGGTGTGTCCCATTCTATACAATTTGGCACACTCTGTGTAATCTTCTCTCCTTTATTGCACAAAGAAGTCCTATACCTGCAATCTTCCTAGAGAAGTAAAACTTGTATTCCTTATCAGTAGATCTACAGGGTAATAAAGGGAACACTCTGATAGGAGCAGCTGTAATGGAATTGAAGGCCTCTTTGTTCTTACCATCAGCTTCCTGAAGACAAAAGGAATAGAATTAATATAAATAAAGGGCAGAAAGGTACTGACTCTAAAGCAATGAATTTTTTTGTAATAGGAGTGGAAAGAAAGCAGAGACCAATGAGGGCTACAAGAATCACAACAGGCTCCTGGGAGGAGGTGATACTTGCTGTCCCTGCCAGATGTAAAGCATAATCTTCAGGGTCCTCAAGAATTAAGTGGCAATAGGACTCAAAAAACCATTTCTCCAGTAGGGATATAGTGATGTGCAAAACAGACAAATCTCTGGTCTCATGGCTCACCGCAGAAAACACAGGTACCTGTATTTTTTTGCAGGGCCTTGTTAGCTTACCTGTACCCAAAGGATTTAGGTAATTGTTCCTTTATAGATTTTCCATTTCATTTACTTATTTATGTAGAATTATTTGCTTGCTTCTTTATAATTTGTTTAAATTATAAAAGTAATATGTGTTTATAACAGAGAAGTAAAAACATACCAGAAGTATAAAGTTTCTCTCTCTCCTGCCCTACCCAATCCTTCCATTCAGAGAAAACCAATGTTAAAATGTTGCATGTGCAATCTTTCAGGAATTTTTCATACGTATGCAAGCATAGATTTATGTTATATATAAGTATTATCATACTATTTTACTTTTTCATGTAACTGCTATAGTGATAGCACCAATAATGCTGGTATAAAAGGGATTCCACCAGGGCAATCTGGTTAGAAAGAGGTTCTTGAAGCTCCATTGCAAAACACTTAAATAAAATACAATATCAATTGTTCGTGTCAAAGAAAGGAATGTGCTGAAAAGTAGGAGACAGTAAAGCCCCAGCAAGTAATTCCTTGGTTTTACCACTTAAACATTTTTGTATAATAGCACATAAATAGCTGCCTATGATTCCCTTGAGTGAATGGACCATAATTTCTTGATCATTCCCCAATAGTAGACATGAAGATTATATGTAGAGTTTTTGCCTTCATAAACAATACTATTTTGAATCCCTTTGTACAAAGCTTATACTTAGGCAAGGGAACCTATAACAAATTCCTATAAGCAGAATTCCTGACTGAAAGGGAATATGCATTTTTAATGTTAATAGATGTTGCCAAAATTAAGCCAATTTTCCAGTTAACAGTTAATAGGAGAGGACATTGTTTTTTAAGGATTTCCTCGTAAAAAGAAAGTGCTGAGTAATGCGGCCGCAGAACTAGTTCTGCTAGCTTAATTAAGTTTCAAAGTCTACCTACCCATTTGCAAGCCAGGCTTTACATGTTCAGCTTTCTCTGAGCTTTTGATAACAAAGCTGTTTACATTAGTAATCCAACTAAACTGTGGAGCGGCATAGTCCCATTTACATTGAGAATCATTTTTGTTTTAGCTTGTAGGAGTGTAAATTACTATTAAAGGAGTTCCATTTCAAATCCAAAGAACGTTCTGCTGAGAAGAAAACTAATGAGAGAGGGAGCCACAAAAGACAAGTCTGAGCTGCTGACAGCAAGGCAGACAGAAAGAAACAAGGCAAGGCAGAGAAACAAGTTCAGGGAATTGAATAAGAAACTCTGTCACAGTCACATGACCGTCTAGGTCTCATGAAACAAAAGGTATGGTAGATGTTTGCCTGAAAGTCCCTTGGGAAAGAATGGCAGTAAGACCAAGATGGCAAAAACAAAAAGTTGAACATCTTTGCCATTTTCATTTCATGTTCAAATGCTTCTTAGAAACATACAACCTTATCGGCATTAACATTTTGACATTTTATGTATAGATCCTCTTCTAAATAGAGTTTAGGTTTATATTCATATCATTGTAATAAAATAATAGATGATCACTATGTTTTCAAAGATTAAAAAATATGACTCATAGAAAAATGCAAGCATTAGTAATTTAGTTTCAGGCTTTGTCAAATATCTTTTAAAACACTCAGCTAATAATACACTAAGTCTTCTCATACATAATTCATATTGTTGATTAAAACCTAAGAATGGAAGGAAAAGGCTAAGTCTAATTTTTTTGCTAAAAGAATGAGTAAAAAGTAATCAGCCATGTTAATATTTCAAACAGCAAACTATTTGAAATGCATTTCTGCTTTGAAAGAAAAATTTGAGACTAATAAGTTCTATTATACACTATTGATAAAGAAAGAAGATATAAAAGATATGATATACTCTTAAAAATGATCATACTTTCAAGGAAATATAAAAGAATAGCTTCTTTTTTTGGTCAGTAAGAAAACTGTTTGAATCCCTGTGTAGTCATAAATAGCAAAAATACGACGAAAATCCTAATTGTGTGTGTGTGTGTGTGTGTGTTCTCTTCTTCAAGATTCCTATGATATCTAACAATGATATATTTTTAACTTAGTCTGAATTGTAAAGCATGTATCAATTGTCAGTTATCAAAAGTGTCTCTGACAATCTGAGGTAGCAAAAAGCAAAGAAACAATGAACATGTTCATTTAGTCTTCCCTGCTTTTACAATTTGTCATTGAAACCTGTGTCTTCCTCCTAATCATGTTTTCTTAAATTTTACTTTTATTTAGGATTTGGTGATTGAGAGTTTGGGTTTTCTGTTTGCTAGTTGATTGGTTAGTTGGTCAGGTGGTTGGTTTCTCTTCATCCAATTGCATACAATGCATTTCTAAAAGGACTTTTAAGGAAATGTGGAATATCATGTAGTAATATGCCCTGTTGCTCATTCCTCCTCAATCTCTCTTATATCCACCTCTGCCTGCTTTCCCGTGACCTGCCTTGGTTTAGGCCCTCACCACTTCTCTACTGATGATAACAGCCTCCCAAAGCCCAGCCCCTTTGGCTCCTGCCTTGACGTTACTGCCAATGACCTCGTCCTAAAGCAAAAATCTCATTATGCCACTCTCCTGTTTAAAATATTTAATTGGTTTTAATTAGCTTCTCAATTCCTTTATGATGAAATCCAAATTCCTTAGAATGCTCTGCAAGCCCTTTCATGACAAGGCCCAGGCCTGCCTCTCCTAATGGAATCACTTGTAAATGGCATCATTTACCCTACGCTCCAGCAGTAATAACACTATGCATTTCACACAGGGGAGCTTTTGTGGGTGTCAGTGTTCTCCCTGAACTGTCATCATTGTATCCGCCCACTCCCACCCCCCACTTCAACCTGAAGAACCTCTAAAGTTATGCTTTTCTGTTTTTCTTTTGCATATCATGTCCTGAGAACCTTGTTAAAAAGACTTTACTTCTGTGGGTCTGAGATGGGGCCTGACGTGCTGCATTTCTAACCAGTTCCCAGGCAATGCTGGGAACACATATGCAAGACAAAGCTCAAAAACCTTCCTCTGCCATCACTCCCTCTGTGAAAAACTCTCCTACAAAGCGGATCTACACTAAGTGTCCTCTTTCCAGTGTTTATGACTTGTGTATACAACATGTACAGGTCCTCTTAGATGTCTCACGCCTTATTTAATTACTTGGTTATAGGTCTGTCCCTGTAATCACTTGTCCATCATCAAGGGCTGGAACAGTGACTGCTGCTCCTTGTAGTCCCAGAGCTAACATTTGGTCCAGATGTATAGGAATTTCACAGAAGTATTTTGCCTGGAAATTAGTGAAAATTTTTCACGTGGTACCGGAATGATCATTTGATAAGGTGTTGTTAAAAATGTTCACTGGATGGAACTTTTTAGCTCTCAAATTCATGGTTTTTCTTCATATTATTGACAATCTCTCCAATGGGGTTTTGGTTAGGGGGAGGCTTAAAAGTAATTGATTTATGATTCTTTTAACCAACATGTAAGTCAAGAGGCTGGCCAAGAGTTTGAAGAGCCCAAACCTGTTAGACAGTACAACCAATTATCTTTGTGGCCTTGTGGGTGACTTCGCCACCCCCACTGCATAGCACAGCCCTGCCTGTTTCCAAAACACCTGGCCTTGCACAAAAGAATGAAGAGCGAGCCAAGGCACAGAGAATATTCTCCAGCAGAGAGTTTGGGCAAGAAGTCTTAAAGATGTCTGAGTAGAGAGACAATTAGTGGAAACAGCATCTGTCCAAGGTTTCTCCCATCATATCATGAACTTGACAAGAAAGGCCAGCAGTAACTGTTCCAACTGTGTTAACCAATGGCCCTGAAATTTGGTCAATATCAGATATATCAGAGCCTGAGAGATAAGAGTAGTTTTCAATGCTGTGTGCACATTAGAATCACCTGGGAAGTGATATTTGTAAAATATGAACACCGGAGACCCCACCCCAGAACAGCTAATTCAGAATTTCCGGGGGAATGGTCAAGGGGTCAGTAGATTGTAAAACTCAGGTGATTATACTGTGAAGCTAGAATTAACAACCACTGGTAGAGGGTAGTACCTTCTTCCCCTATGAGTGCCTCAGAAGTGAACATCTACCTTCGGCTTACACATCCCACTAATTGGCCACTGCGTCTTACTTATTTTAGGCCAAATGAAACCAATAGAAAGTTTTGCCTTTTCTCCATGTAGAAGGGACTAATGATTCCATAACTAAGAATTTTTAAATTTCTACTTACATTTCCCATCACACAGTTGTTGAGAAATTGGTAAGTTGAGAAAAAATGTGAGGTGTAGAAAGAAGGAAGCTGAATTCATTTAGAAAAGAGAATTCCAAATGAGCTTAATTTCCTTTTTTCTAAATCTTAATAATCTACCTTGCTTTTCTTCTCCTTCCACTGCACCCTTTCTCCACAAATTCATCAGTCATAGTCAGGTCAGGTGGGATCACACTCACTAACAAAGGATCTGAGGGTACAACGCAGAAGTTGCCAGATAATGGGATTCAATTACATTTCTAAGCATAGACTTCTCCAGTGTTGGCTGTCACACTGCCTAATGCGGAAAAGCACTGCGTTATGTACATGGTAGGTGCTTCATACATTTTAGTTGAATCTGATTCGGAGTACCTCAATTTTTTTAATGAAATATTTGAGGTCTACAATAATAAGTACCAATAATAATATAATGAAGACTCTTGTACCTACCACACTAAAGAAATAAAACCTAACATCTATAATCAAAATATCCTGTGTCCTCTTTATCTCCTTTCTCTCATTCTCTCCTTAGAGGCAACTGTTACCTTGAATTTATGATTCCCAACCCTGTTTTTTTCATTTTGTTCATCATTCCAATGTGTGCTTTTATTACACACACAGTTTTGGTTTTGTATGTTTTCAGCTATATAAATGGCACTTTACTGTATGTATTTTGTGCATTTTCAAGCTTTATATAAATTGTATCATATATCCTTCTGCATCTTGACTCCATATTTTATTCTTGGGATGTATCCGTGTTGATTAAAGTAACGTTGTTACTTTTTATTGCTGTATAACATGCCATGGTAGGTAAATACCGCAGCTGGTCAGCTAATGGATTTTTGAATTGTTTCTGATCTCTTGTCACAGACAATGCAACATATCTCCTTGTGCAAATGTGGATGAGTATTTCTAGACATTTACATAAGAGTGGGATTGCTGGAATGTAGGGTATGCACATTTCTAAATTTCCTAGATGTATTAAATAACACCCCAACCAGAAGTATGTGAGCTTTCCTATTGCTCATATCCTTGCCACGTTGGCATTGTTAGACTTAAATGTTCGGCCAATTTTAACTGGTGAGTTTTTCCTTAAAAACCCTGAAGAGGGCAGCATATCCTGGTAATTGCTGCATCTTATACCTGCATTCCAGTTTATGGGTCCCTCCCTTCTTTACTGCTTGAAATCCTTTGATCTTCTCAGTTACTCTTCAACCCACTCTCTCACCTCAGTCAGCTCTGAGCAGTATCTTAGAAGGACAGACAAATATAACACTATCTCAAAGCTGAAAGTTACCTCCAGCTTTTTCATTCCACATTCCTGACACACTTCTGTCCTCTGACAAGGAGGCAGGGAAACAGAAACAAGTCAGTCTGGAATTAAAACACTTTTTCCAGTCCAAAGTAGCACAAGAGAGATAGGATGTGAGTAGAGGGCAATCTTCCACCATTCTAAAGCAGTGGTTTGTAATCTAAATAGAAGGGCATTGCACACTATCAAAAACTATGCTTATATAAATGGGAGAAATACTGAGAAGTAGGAAAAAGTATTGCAAAGTGGTAGTGGCATTGTTTTTCTTCTGGAATAAAAGATACTTACTCCTTTGCCTTCTCAGTTACATTGTTCCTGGTTCCCTAAGGAAAAAAAACAGTGTTCGGCTTCAGAACATCTCCTAGAATTTCTCTCGTTTAATACTGAGCTAAAGTCCTGCCACTTACAGAGTTCCACAGTGGGAATGCAGCCTTCACAAAGATGCTTTCCTTTAAACAAAGCAGATGGGGAATTGAGCCATGCTTAAAGATTTGACATGGCTGCTTTATGAGGGAATTTATTGTTAGTACTTTCAAAGTAGACCTAAAACCACCACTCTGCTTTTTTATTCCTGAAACTGAATTTTAAGATTGTATTGCTTTAAAATAAATGGATGAATAAATAATACAATTTTATTGTTGGGGAGGAGGAAGTAGACAAAAAAATATGAATTGTTTTGGAATTGATTGCTATTTTGAGTTATTAATCATTTTTCCACTCCATTGTGGTAGATGAAACTTCCTCCAAATGAGATCTGCTGCTTTTTCATTACTGTCTTGAACTCTTTTATATGCTGGTGTGTTTTATAAATTTCTAAGGTGCGCCATTTGGAGAGTCTGTGCTTCTGAACTGTTTGACCATAGTTTCCTTGTTTAAGGAACACCTCATTGGAGTTAAAGGTCACAGTTTGGAAAACTGCTAGCTTAGCTATTTTAAAGGTGGCTACACCATCATTACTAACCATTCTGGCCAGATATTCAAAAGACCCAATTATATGTCATCTTGACTGAAATTCTTTCATGATAGAATATCTGTCTTGACATGTTGGTCGGGATACATATTGCTCTTGCATTGAATGTTGTTATGGAGACATTTGAAGCCAGTCTAATTTGTGCTTTATCCAATGTGACATGTTTTTTTGTTTTTGGGGTTTTTGGTTTTTGTTTTTTTTTTTCCCCCCTCAAATTCCCAAGGAATGTCTTTATTCTTGAATTTTAAGTATTCAATCAGGGCTGTGTTAAGCATTGTTATCAATATTTCCTAGAACATGGGATGCTCTTTCAATCTATAAATGTGGTTATTCTTTCTCTTTAGTGAAATTTCCTTGTGTGGTATTTGTGAATACTTTTCCTGTTCCATTTATTGAAACTTCTCCTTCAGGGACATCAACTTCCTCATGTTAAGTGCTTTTGAACTCCAATCTGTCACCTTCTAATTTCTTTCGCTCCCTTGTATTTACAAGCCATTCCTTGAGGCCAGTAATTTTATTTGCAGCCATGTTTATTTTGTTGCTTGCTCTGTCACCTTTTAAAAATACACTCTATAATATTGTTTTTGTACTCAGCCTCCTTAGTTCTGTAACCTTCCTGTGGTTCTGTCAACTCATCTTTGAGCTCTTGTTTTTCTGAGTTCATGTTCTCATTAACTTGATTCACAGTACAAAGCACTTCTAAGGAATTTTGTTTTGTTCTTTGGACTATGTTTTCTTTAAAAGTGGGAGTTTTATCTTTCTTTTGCATGCTATGTTCCTTTCTTTTAAGGTTGATTGGTTTTGTTTGTTTTTATTTGGGAGCATTGCCTTAGCATGTTTGGATATTTGTCGATGGTTTTCCCCATCTTATTCATACCTGAACAGCTTTATCCAGATCTTCTCTGTTCTCTCTGATGTAGGTTACTTATTGACTCAATTTTTATAGACTCTAACTTGTTTTCCCCGAAGCTATGATTAAAGAACTTGATTTTGGATACCATCCACTTAACTGCAGCCTAAGGAAATGGTGCAGGGAGTAGAGAGGGAGGGGAAAGCTCTGCTGAAGCTGTGTGACATCTGAGTTAGAACTCCTGGGCTCTGCACTTTTGATTGCTCTCTCTCTCTCTCTCTGGGATTTGTCAGATGTTTTGAATTACATTTTAATCCCTTCTTGAATCAGAATACATATCCATCCTGAAAGGGAACACTCTAGGATTTTTTTTTTAATCATTTAGCAAATTTTTATTGAGCCCCTCTCCTTTGCAAGGCGCTATTCTAATCTAGGTGCTAGAAATAAGCTGTGTGAACAAATGAGACAAGATTCCCCTTTCTAATGAGTTTATATGCAATGTGGGTATCTTTACTGATACATGCAGTGTCAGAAAGAAGCAGCCCACTTCTGTCCAACAGCGAACCCACCATCCTGCAGACAAAAATGAGAAAAATAAGGATAGTCATTTAGTTTCTCTCCACATTTGAAGACCATAGTGAGGTCTTAAGATTTCAGTAATTCACCAGTAAGGTTCCAGGGACAGGAAGGAAGTTCAAGGTTAGAAGCTACACTGTGCCACTCCAAGATCTGTTCTTTTCTGAGCCACCATTGTATGTGTGTGTGTGTGTGTGTGTGTGCGCGCACACACACACACACGTGCATGAATGCTTTGTTGTGTTTTAATGTCTGTATTATTAGGTTATAGTATTTTTCTTCTTTCATTGCTGACTTATTACCAGAAAGGAGGGAGCTAGTGGTTTTCATTTTTGGCATCCATTGTTTTTAGTTCTGAGAGAAAGAGAGAGAGAGAGAGACTGTATAATCTGCTTTCATTCTATCATCTGAGGCTGGAGGCCTCAACTGGTTCTTTTAACTCTAATGAACCCCAGAGTCCACTAGCATAAAATCGCTATGAAGTAGCTCTGCCCTCAAAATTTTGTAAGTACTTTAAGACACACACACACACATACACACACACACACATACACACACACACACACACACACACACACCAAAACAAAACATGAAGCTAAGGTGTTTTGGTTGGGTTATTTGCCAGCTTAGCCTCTTACTCTTGGCTAAAAAACATTTCAAGGACTTAAACTGTGGGATACTTGTAAGAAATTTCTTTGTCTTATCCCTGGACACTGCAAAATGGATTGCCTCAGATCTAAGAAACCCATTTATCAGAAAAATTCTTCAATTTCATGACACGTTATGCTCGAGATGTTATTGCACAATCCCACAGAACTCCAGTCCCTCTCCTAAATATGCCAAGTACCTGTACAGATGGAGCAAGCAGAGAGAGGAAGTGACAGCGAACACCTGTTCCTAAACTCTCCCAAGATACCTGCTCTGGGTTAGCATTAGAAGGCCTAAGCACCTGGGTCTATTAACCTAAATAGAAAAAAGAAATTCTTATAGTATTTGGTTATTTCTTTTTTCTATTTAGGTTAATAGATGGAGCATTACTTACAAATGAGATGAAGCATCACCTACAAATGTCCCTCAAACAAGTCATACTTAGTTCAGATTATAAAGACAGTATTTGATAAATGCTGTACATATAAGGGAATTTGAATGGCACTAGCTTGCAGCTTCTTGTGTCACTACCATGCCTCTAATGCAATTTCCCCCATCTAGAAATGTAATCCTCAGCCAGTTGCCTTGAAAGCTGGTTACTGTGGAGATGATTATCAGTATTATGATGACCTATTTAGAAGAATTTCTGCATCGCCAGAAAACAAATAACCACAGAGAGAGCCTTTCAAATGAATCATGCTCTTTCTCTGAAAGTGCCTTTACAAACAAATGCCATGGATCCATTGTGTGTGTGTGCTGTGTGTGGATTTGTTCATTATTTAGATTTGCAAAGGTTTTAGTGAAATTCCAGTTGTCTTTAAGCATTCCAAGAGTAGAGGAGATAGTACAAACAACAGGCATAAGCATATAGATATCTGTCCTCTTCCTACAATTTGAAATGCATGCCCATGGCTGTATTGATTTCTCAGCAAGGTTAACATGTCTTTCATTTGCACAGTTTTTCTTGCTCATCCACTGCTTTTTGAGGCTTTTTTAGGAGTGCTGGAGTGTGGTTGGCTGGTGGTTGGTAAAGACTGGTTTTTACAAACTGATTGATTGGCCATTAATAGCTCCTAAACATACTATGACTGCTCGATGGCTATTTTGATTTTCTCAAAATTATGTCATGAAATCTTCTCTTAACTTCTGTTTGGTCTCCCATTTTTCTGTCAAATAGTTTTGTGTGTGATTGTATGCAGATCTAGCGCTTTTTTTTTTTTAAGTAAGTTTTTAAGTTTGTTATCCATTAATCATTGCCCTGCTCCTTATAGGAAAGACTGAGTTTCAGCTGCTGCCCTTTTTGGTTTTGTTTTGCTTTTGGGTTTCCTTTTTCTTCTTCTTTTTTTTTTTTTTTTTTTTTTTTTTTGAGACATTTAATTTGCACTTGTAAAGATTTCAGTGATAAAAATTAAACCTTTATTATGTTCACAGAAGCAGCAAATAACAACATAAGCCAAATGTTACCCCAAAGAGGTCAAACAGATCTAATATTTTCCTTCCAGTCTATGGAGGTCATGTATTCATGGCATTTTTATATTTGTTCTTACTATATTTTCAGGCACACTCCTTTTTCTACTCTCATCCTTCCACCCACTGTCACTTCTTCCAAGGTAATGGCCGGAATGTTCACATTTTCTGCTGTTATTACACATCATCTAGCAAAGTGCTGGATAATGGATGTTTAGTAAACCTGACCCCTCATACAACCTCCAAAATTTTTTTTTTTTTTTTTTTTTTTTTTTGTCTGTTCACATTCACAATGGCCTTCCAGTGAATTATCTAGGAATCTCCATTTTTTAAACCATGTACAGGCAGTCTGTTTTCCACAGAACATTTTGGGTTCAAGTCAATTGACTAATTTTGGCTCCATTTTCCATTTCTATACCATAGACGTGTCCTTATGCCTGAAATCACATTGCTCTGAACTGAGGGCAAATACCAAACTCATATTAATTGCCTCACTAATATTCTTAGGCTGGTTTAAATGCTATGCAAATCCCAATAAAAATCTTAGTGTGAGAAAATTTTCTTCCATTCAGCTAAATATAACTCTTTCTCTTTCAATACTTTTTAGAAGGAAGTACATTGGCATTTTAATTAACAAGTTCTTAGTTAAATTTTAACTCCAAAGAGTCTAGCATAATATATTTAAGTAGTCAACTACATAGTCAGTGTAAAATGTTGACTTCTGTCCATCTAACACAGTTGCATAGGAACGGTTTTACCTGCAAAGCACTAATAATGCTTCCTGGCATATGGCCTTCGACTCATTTATACCATTTCCTAAAAGAGGCATGAAGGACACAGAGAGCTTTTCCATGTAACTCAGAGCCCATAAATGGTAGCTTTTCTTAGAATATTATGTCTACTCTCTTATTCAGTTATTCAATAAAGATTGTTAACTCTCTCTCTAAAATGGCCTTCAGATTAAGTAACAAGTTGTGAGTTGTTTGAAGCATATTCACATCCAGCACAAAAAAAAAAAAAAAAAAAGCCTTTCTGAAACCAGACTTGGAGTCCTAATCACCCAGAATAGTTCCAGACAAGATTCAGAATCAGACCTCTGACTCTGCCCAACCATTCCACTAAATTAATTCACTCTGCACTCCCTTGGATGGACTTGGAAGGCAAATCATGAGCTTGCTTTAGAATATTTCCTCTTTGCCTAATCTTCACTCCTAGAAATGACAGTGCTTAGCATTTAGCACTTGCAATCCTTCCCACCCTGAAACTAAACTGGGAAGAATGAGAGCAGAGTGTTCTAACCTTATTCATACCACAGGCAGTTATTCAAGGAAAAAAAAAAACATATTTTACAGCCTTTAACTAGATAAACTTGCTTTGTGAATATAGCACAATCTTCAGAAGAATGTGGAATAACTTCTCTCCAGAAACATTCCATGGCTTTATTCCCTCTTCTCTAAGAAAATTCATGTCCTTAACTGCTAGCTATCCAAAGCAAATCATTAACACTCCATATGTCTTGCAATGTTGTATGATAGTGATAATCTAATATTGATAACCTGCAGACCTGCTCACTCCAGGAAGCTATCAAAAAATGATAAGGCAAGTGAAAAAAGTACAGCCACACAACAGAATGTTAATATTTGTGTTTCTAATAACATTTTTAAAAGGTTTCTAATTAATGTAAACATATTATGATATGGTTTGGCTGTGTCCCCACCTAAAATCTCATCCTGAATTCCAATCCCCATAATCCCCACATGTCAAGGGTGGGACCAGGAGGAAGTAATTGAATCATGGGGGGAGTTTTCTCCAGGCTGTCCTCATGATAGTGAGTGATTCTCATGATATCTGATGGTTTTATAAGCATCTGGCATTTCCCCTGCTTGCAATTCTCCTTCCTGCCATGTGAAGAAGTATGTGTTTCCTTCCCCTTCTGCCATGATTGTAAGTTTCCTGAGGCCTCTCTAAGCCATGCTGAATTGTGAGCCAATTAAACCTCTTTCCTTTATAAATCACCTGGTCTCAGGTATGTCTTCATCAGCAGTGTGAAAACAGACTAATACATATTAACTCACCACAGTTATTCCAGTTAATAATTTTTGTCATGTTCTATCCAATCTGGAATAGTACCTGTTAGGGTATTCCTGATGAGAAGCTCAGGGAGGGTACTGTTGGATAAATCAGCTGTTTACAAGTTCCATTCACCATTATTTTAGTGTCCAGTGAGTAAACTATGCCATCTAAGATTTCCAGGGACAGCTCTTACGGGGCTGTGCCCAAGAAGTCCCCACAAGGTTTAGAGCTCTCAATCCAACATGCTAAAAGAATAAACCAAAAATAATGTATTCATTAAAGAAGTGATCATTGAGGACCCATTGTGTGCCATCAGGTTCTCAGCTAGTGCTGAAGATATGGTGGGAAGAAAAAAAAACAGAAATGGTTCCATCTTTTGAGGCTTAGAGATTAGGAGGGAAAAAGACATTTATAAATCACACAAACAGAAAGAATAAATTGGCATTTTATAAGAATTATGAAAGGAAACGCTGCTTTAGAATGAGGAGTCAAAGGAGTTTCCATGAATAAATGATGTCGGAGCTGAGCTTAATTGAAGAGGTGTGGGAAAGGGACATGAGGAGGAGGCATCCCAGGCATGAGGCATGAGAAGTGAACACATTCAAAGGGCTAAACGTTCACTGAGGCTGGAGTGGAGGCAGGAAGCGGGAGTGTCCTGAGAGAAGAAACTGGAGAGGTAGAGTAGGAGCCAGATCATTCAGGTTCTATTAGTCTAGCTCAGACATGTCTGCATTTAACTTATGGTATAATTACTGGATTAAAAACAATATAAGGAGTTATACCATGTTTTAATCCCTCCTTACACAATGTATATAATCTAAATTGATAATGCTTGTGAATGTTGAATTACAATGAATGTTCAAAGTCACAGGACTTCTGTGATAACTAATATTAACTGTGTGACTGTGGAGTGGTAACTTTTAGTCTTAAGAACCTCATCTGTAAAATGGACGTCATAGTACCTACCTCACAGGGTGGCCACTATGTCTTCATAGATAAATTGGAGAGACTGGATGGTACAGTGCCTGGTCAAAGCCTTTTAAAAATTGGAAGTTATGCAGTACAGCCCTTACACCTGGGAAAGAATGAACTCTACCCTGGAACCCAGAGTTTGGAAGGTCCTATTCTGGTCCTCCCCTAGCTACACTCTCATGGGGTGGAGAGTCTTCAAGTCCAACAGAATATTCTCACCTGGAGGCCACACTGAACTCCATATTCTAGATGATGCTCTGGATACCTAAGACCCCAAAGATTCCTGCCAAAATCATCCCATGATGATTCACGAGGCCTTTAAGTGTCTTCTCCCAAAGCATGCATCATCTGAAGGCAGATGCATACCCCATGTCTGAGGGGTGGCTAGGGAGCAATGGTGAATGGAAATTGTACATGCAGGCAGAGTGTCCTCAAATGCACGTTGTAGCTCAATGTGAGAAGAGGAGGAGGACGGGACAGGGCCAGTAATAAACTTTACCCACACTACCAGGTTCTATTGTGGGACCCCAATCTAAGAATTATAAATGTAAATCTAGATTCTCTGGTCATTATGAACATTTATTTGTCAAGATATGAGAACAGAAAATATATATTGCCTTAGTCCACTTGCGTTGCCATAAAGGAATACCTGAGGCTGGGTAATTTATAAAGCAAAGTGGTTTATTTGGCTCATGGTTTTATGGGCTGGACAAGAAGCATAGTGCCAGCATCTGCTTCTGGTGAGGACCTCAGAAAGCTTCCAATTGTAGTAGAAGAAAGGGAGCAGGAATCACATGACAAGAGAAGGTGCGAGAGAGAGAGGGAGAGGAAAGTGCCAGGCTCTTTTTAAAACTCAAATCTCTTGGGAACTGATAGAGCAAGAACTCACTCATTACCATAGGATGGCACCAAGTCATTCATGAGAGATCCACCCCCATGACCCCATGACCCAATCACCTCCCACTGGGACCCACCTCCAGCATTGGGGGTCAGATTTCAACATGGAATTTGGAGGGGACAAATATCCAAACTATATCACATATGTTAACATTTGAATTTTTTGTTTGTTTGTTTGTTTTTGAAATGGAGTCTCGCTCCGTTGCCCAGGCTGGAGTGCACTGGTGTGATCTTGGCTCACTGCAACCTCCACCTCCCAGGTTCAAGCGATTCTTCTGCCTCAGTCTCCCACATAGCTGGGACTACAGGCACCAACCACCACGCCTGGCAAGTTTTTGTAATTTTAGTAGAGATGGGTTTTTGCCATGTTAGCCAGGCTGGTCTTGAATTTCTGGCCTCAAGTGATACGCCCGTCTCGGCCTCCCAAAGTGTGGGGATTACAGGCCATCATGCCCAGCCTGGATTTTTAATTTATAACCTTTCACTATTAGATATATGGCACATGGACTTGGATTTTTAGTGTTAATCTGGGCAAGTAAAACAGGGAGGTCTGAGCCTGTGATTTACAAAAGTCTACATATCAGAGAATTCCATTTCATTTAAACCATCTTAAGATATATGGATTTCCAAAAAAAAGATATATGGATTTCCTATTTATGAAAATCACATTAGGTTAATCACGAGTTTCCATTATGCACAGGAAGACTAGAGAAAGCCAAGGGAAAAAGTAAGTTCAAAGGAAGACAGTCCCTCTAGTGACCTCTTTCCCTCTCTACCTAAGTATAACGCTATCCAAGTATCACTGAATGTATGTCTTTTTTTTTTTTTTTTTTTGAGACAGAGTCTTGCTGTGTCTCCTGGGCTGGAGTGCAGTGGCCGGATCTCAGCTCACTGCAAGCTCCGCCTCCCGGGTTCACGCCATTCTCCTGCCTCAGCCTCCGGAGTAGCTGGGACTACAGGCGCCCACCACCTCGCCCGGCTAGTTTTTTGTATTTTTAGTAGAGACGGGGTTTCACCGTGTTAGCCAGGATGGTCTCGATCTCCTGACCTCATGATCCGCCCGTCTCGGCCTCCCAAAGTGCTGGGATTACAGGCTTGAGCCACCGCGCCCGGCCTGAATGTATGTCTTATGAAACTGTATATCTATATGTAGAGATAGAAGGAGAAAAAAACATGAAAGATGATGTTTAGAATTAACAAATGGTTAGCTCTCTAGCTGTAAAACTTGCTTGTACTCCCTGACTATAGAGCCTCAAATTCAAATTGAGCATTTCCAGCTGAGTGAAAGGTGCCCGCCTGCTCTGAATTCCTCTCACAGTTATTGCTGTACATAAGTCATTCAGCAAGAAAACACACGTGGTCTTGGGCTATCTTTCCTACTACAAAAAATATGGGTGAATTTAAATACATCTTTTTTAGGAATAGATGTCTTCTCTTCCCAATTGAACTATAAGTTCTTTAAAGAACAAATTGGAGTCTACTGTTTTCTGTGTGCCTTCCTTCTCTTGCAGCCCCTAAGAGTTGCTCAGGAAAGCTGGGAATGGTGGCTCATGCCTATAATGCCAGCACTTTGGGAGGCCAAGGCAGGAGGATCACTTGAGTTCAGGAGTTCAAGACCAGCCTAGGCAACATAGCAAGATCTTGTCCTACTAAAAATCAAAAGAATTAGCCAGGTGTTGTGGTGTGCACCTGTAGTCCCAGCTACTTGGGAGGCTGAGGTGGGAGGATCACTTGAGCCCGGAGGTTGAGGCAGCAGTGAGCCATGATTGTGCCACTGCACTCCAGCCTGGGCAACAGAGCAAGACTCTGTCTCAAGACAAAACAAAACAACAACAAAAGAGATGATGTTCAGTAGATATTTATACTTAACTGGTTCATTCAGGTATCTAGCAAATATTGACTGGATCCCCACCGTGTACCAGGTTCTGTGTCAAGCATGGGGATACGGAGTTGAACAAGACACTGGCTGAAAGATAAATATCTCGCACATAACAGACACTCAGTGAGTGAGTGAATAAATGAATGAATGAATGAATTCTGTACCACAAAGTTAAGAGAAAATACCAAGAAAACTGGAATCACCATTTAAGTTATCTTACATCCGAAGTTATCAAGGTGAAAGATGTCAGCCTGGCAGAATGCCCGCAATTCTAGAAAATCTGGGGAAAACAAGACAGTTCCAGCATTTGTTCATCTGGATCATCTCCGTGACTATTTAGTAGTATGCGGTGCTAGAATCTTGCAAAGAATTAAAGTTTTTCATAGAAACCAAATTTTCTATATAAGGAATTTAACTAATACCTCCACTCTCACTTCTCAGGGACAGAGCAACATATGTAACGAAATTTCTTTTGTCAAAGAAATCAGTGTATACAAAACATTATTGTATTTTTTACTGAGATCTGAAATACTGATGTGTGATGATTGACTTTAATCACAAATTTGCTTCATAAAAGTCTGTGGAATCAGCACAGAATTATATTCCCCCATGTCATTTTCCTATATATGGCATAATATTAAAGCCATAGTTTATTTTATTTTTATGTATGTATGTATTTATTTATTTATTGAGATGGAGTTTTGCTCTTGTTGCCCAGGCTGGAGTTGGAGTGCAATGGCGCGATCTCGGCTCACTGCAACCTCTGCCTCCTGGGTTCAAGCAATTATTCTGCCTCAGCCTCCCAAGCAGCTGGGATTACAGGCATGTGCCACCATGCCTGGCCCATTTTGTATTTTTAGTATAGACGGGGTTTCACCATGTTGGTGAGGCTGGTCTCAAACTCCTGACCTCAGGTGATCCCCCCGCCTCAGCATCCCAAAGTGCTGGGGTTATAGGCGTGAGCCACCATACCTGGCCCTTGAGCCACCGTGCCTGGCCCCATCCTTTATTTTTATTTTCTCCTTCTAATATTGTAAGAAAACTAGATTACCAAGGTAGAAGTTGATCTCTCCTGCAAAGCTATTTATCTCCTTGATGTGCAGTATGCCAGCTGATTTTAAACAGAATTTTGCAGCTATATGAAAGAGAATCACATTTGGTCATCAATGAATTAAAATGAAATATCTCTCAGGAAGGATAAGGAAAATCAACATTCAAATATAAAAACTTAATAATAAGCCAACTAGCATGTTCAAAGTTTCTGTTTTTAAAAAAGGGCCTACATTATTAATACTATAAAATTTCAAACCAAATATTATTGGTATTAAAAAATTATCACTTTTTCTTTTTTAAATTATTATACTTTAAGTTCTAGAGTACATGTGCACAACATGCAGGTTTGTTACATAGGTATACATGTGCCATGTTGGTTTGCTGCACCTGTTAACTCGTCATTTACATTAGGTATATCTCCTAAAGGTATCCCTCCCCCCTCTCCCCACCCCACGACAGGCCCCAGTGTGTGATGTTCCCCGCCCTGTGTCCAAGTGTTCTCATTGTTCAATTCCCACTTATGAGTGAGAACATGTAGTGTTTGGTTTTCTGTCCTTTTATCACTTTTTCTCATGGGAGAAAACAGTGCATTGTTCATCCTCTTCCAAGTCCATAGGCTCAACAAAGTCACTTAAGGATACGAAGGGGGTAGCACAGGGAAAGAAATTCCCAAAAAAATAAGTTTCTTTCCTTTTTTCTTTTTTTTTGAGAGGGAGTCTTGCTATGTCGCCCAGGCTGGAGTGCAGTGGCACAATCTCAGCTCACTGCAACCTCCGCCTCCCAGGTTCAAGCAATTCAATTCTCCTGGCTCAGCCTCCCAAGTAGCTGGGATTACAGGCATGTACCACCAAGCCTGGCTAACTTTTGTATTCTTAGTAGAGACAGGGTTTCACCATGTTGGCCAGGCTGGTTTCAAACTCTTGACGTCATGATCCACCCACCTTGGCCTCCCAAAGTGCTGGGATTACAAGCATGAACCACCAAGCCTGGCCTGATTTTCTTTTTTAAGCAAAGAAAGAAGCACTGAAACGTTTTCAGCTAAGAAAACTTAGAAGCCATTACCCGACCCCTAGAAAATATGCCCAAAACATTGAAAAGTACTAGAAATAGTTCAAAATGAGGAAATGAGAGTGATTTTTTCACTTTTTAGAAGCATTTCCAGGTCTCTCCCTCAGTTATCTTAAGATTATCTCAGTCCATGCACTGCCTAATTCTTTGATGGCAGAATGTTTTAAAAACCTGCAGATATTTTAAAGCAAGTGCATTCAAGGAATAGAGAGTTAAAGTAAAACTGATTCTGGCTAAACCAGTTGTAGAACTGAGTGAGCCTGAGTAACCCCACTGAAGAGCATGAACCCCATGTAGTCATATGATGTATAAGATACCCTCTATTCTCATATTATTTTCATTTTGTACTCATGTTAAATTGTCTGGAGACTGTCTCCATGTAGATAAGAAGTAGCATTAATTCGTCATATTACATGTACATTTTTTAAAATCCTAGCAGCAATGTTACCAAGTAACAATGTTACTGATATTATTTCATCAATTAGAAATGCTGAATTATTTTTAAAGAAAAATCTCGCTAGTGACCTTTCATCTGACGTAAATAAGAGGCTAAGCCTGCATCTCAAAAAAAAAAAAAAAAAAATGAAGTCAAATTTACCACTTGTAATTTTGTCTGCATTACTGAATCATTTGACTTGTTATTGTCTTTCTGTTTGTTAATCAGCTCATACAAACAGTTTATCTTCAGTCATTCCACCAAGCTCTTTGCAGTCATCTAGAAATAATCAGGCATTATTACTACTATTCCTCCTCTCATGTGTTTGCCCTTCCTGAAAGATTTTCCAAATGAAAGGAGAAACAGGTTTGCCTTATACATGAAGAATTTCACCATAAAATCTGAACAGAAAAGATGCAGATTATACAAACATAATGTACTTGCCCTCTACTAAAGGTGGTGCTCCAGCCCTCACACTGATATTCCACCTGCCCATAACCATGCCCCACCTGAGAACTCTTTCTTTGCCATATTCTTGTTTTCCAGCTTTTGTATATGCTTCTCTACATTTTTAGTCAAGAAGCTGGCAGTCACATGCAGTCCATTTGCCAATGTTGGAAATGACTGTTGGAATTCGATGGTTTCCCCCACCACTAAGAAAAATGCTTTCCATTTAATTCATAATAATAACAGTTTGCATTTATGTTTTTTATCCATTTCAAAGCACTCTGCCACCATTAATGAAAATCAGCCTTTGCTATTTTATAATCTGTCTCATTAAAATGGAGTTGATTTTCTCTGTGGTAGTCACTTGCGTAATGTTGTTTTCTTCTAGCAAACCCTGCATTTAACTAATGTAAATTCATTTTTAAATTGTGTGTTCACATAGAAAATTTTCCCAGAATGTATTTTTAATGCTGCATCCTTACAACAGCATTACAGGGAGTATTTTATTCTATATAGACATTTTAAACTATAAAGACACTTAAATGCTTTAATGTAGTCTTCTCTAAGTACTCGTAAATTATTTATAAAGACACCCTTAAGTAAATGTGTTGAAACTGCCAGTGGTAGAAATAGAAATTGTTTGCTCTGTGAGCCTTATTACTACTTAATTATTTGTATACTATTAAATGATTGGCTTACTGATGAACTAGGGCTTATTCAATAAGTGAACAAGAAAACCTACAGTTGGCAAAGACACTCTGAACGTTAAATTATGTTTTAACTCTGTCTCTGTTACTACTGGACCACTTTATACAAGTGCCTGATGGCTCATGCCTAGGAATTTGATCTAATGTGGGAGGAAGATGTCTCTCTCCAAATAAGTGCAGGCACACACTTAAAGTTTAGGCAGAGATGGTATTCTAGTGACTCTAGGTTGAGAAACTATAAACATTGGTTGGTTGCCGCCCACCTTCCATCCTCCCTTCTTTTGGCTAGAGCCTTCTGGCTTCTGCTTGAGGAACCACCCTATCCTACTCTAGCCTTGTGCTTAGAATAAAATTGAGCTTACCCCCAATTCCAAAGGGAGGTCTGCCTGGCCTTCCTAATGGTTTAAAGATAGACACATAACTCAATTTAGCTCATCACATTCTTTTAGACACGGGGATTAATATAGAATAAGTATTTCATCTATGTTAGTCCAATCAGAATACACTTAGGACTTTCCCTGGGAATTCTGGATGTAGACTGTCTTTTCCCTTGGGTGGTATAGTGTGATGATATAACACTTGTAGCTGGTGCAGTCATTTGCATCCATAAGAGGAAAGCCTAGAATGGCTGGAAAACAATGGCTGGGGCCTTGCTGATACTGTTGGATTTGTATTAGATAGAGAATAGACCAAACTGCTGTAACAAAGAGATTCTAAGTTACAGAGACTGAAAAAGATAAAATTTCCGTTTTAAATTCTTTTTTTGTCTTTTTTTTTTTTTCTTTTAGTGGAGAATGGGATCTTGCTATATTGCCCAGGCAGCTCTCGAACTTCTGGGCTCAAGCTATCCTCCTGTCTCTGCCTCCCTAAGAGCTGGGACTACAGGTGTGAGCCACCGCACCCTGCTAAACTTTTTATTTTCCTGATGTCTCTTTTTATCTACCTCATAACTATGTGGCTAGCCAAGACTGATAGATAGGCAGTTTGTGGTCATGGGGTCAGTTAGTGACCCAGGATCTTCCTATCTTGTTGTTCTGCTGTTCTGCGAGGGTATTGTCTTCATGTTGCAAAGCCAGTGATGCTTCACCACCCTCCCATCACAGCCTTGTTTCAGTTACAAGAAAAAAAAAAAAAAAATAGTGGAGGGCAAGAAACTTATTCTAATGCAAGGCTTATCAATCTAAGTTCTATTGACATTTTTGGCCTGGTAATTATTTTCTGTTTGGGGTTGTCTTGTATATTGTATGTTTAGCAGAATCCCTGGCCTCTACTGCCTAGATGCCCGTAGCATCCCTCTCTCCGAGTAATGACAATCAAAAATGTCTCAGACATTGCCAGCTGTCTGGGAGGGAAAACAGCCACCCACCGAGAACTCCTGCTTTAAGGATATCTATGGAGGTTACACATATCACTTCCATGTAAGAGTCAGAAGATAACAGTCTTCTGACTGTTTATCTCCCAGATAAAAGTCTGGGAGAAATATTTCTAGCTGGGTGAACTTTTGCCCAGGTCAAACCTCAGGGACTCTATTGCTAAAAAATGAGGGAAAATGAATTTTAGGGGACAATTCAAAATTTCTTCTACACAGCTGTACTTTTGAAGCTTTCTATCATATTAGTCAGTAAGTCACCTTTACAATTTAAACAATTTGGAATAGGTTTTTCGGTCACTTGTAGTTCAGAGCCCTAATTGATACCAGTATTATTATCTTTATCCAACAATGTAAGTTGAAAATAGTGAACATTATCCAAAGAAAAAAGGATAAAAGCAATAATACCTGAAGATACTCAGAAGCTGGGTACTGGCTGAGAAGGGATTGAATAAAACAGCAGAAATGAGGCTATTTCTTATCAAGAGAACTGTGGTTGAAATGGAAAGGCTATGGTCACAGGAGCCTGCAGTCACTGTAGTAGTTAAAAAAAAGGCAGTATAATTATGCAAAATTACCAAAATGAAAACTGCAGGCATCTTGCATTATTTGGCTTTGAACTGCTACTTTCTAGTTCTCATTGTAAATACAAAAAGCGTTCAGTGGCTCCTTTATATCTCACACAAAAGGATCATTGCTTACAGACAGCTGTTTGGCAATTATATTTCTAGGAAGTTAGCATAATTTGAGATTAGAACTGCCTGAGAAGAGGGGGGTGGTGATAACATTCTAGGGTATTAAAGTAGGGTATGGAATAGTGATGGTGGAATCTCTGATTTTAGAAGTGAATGGCCTTTCCAAAGTTCATCTCAAAGCCAACAGTTCTGAATTCAAAACATATTTTCCCATAGGAATCTTATTTTTTTAAGTTATTAGATTAGCAGAGGAGTCCTCCAATACCAGAAAAGAAAGAGATATGTACTTTACGGTAGTACAAAAGAAAATGCTGCAGGGCAAAGGAAGATTTGTCTGAAGGTTCAAACTGAGGAAATCATTAGGAAAATCTTCAGGGAAGAGGTGACTTTTAAACTAAGCTTTAGATGAGGAAAGAAAGAAAGAGCATTTCAGGCTGAAAGACAGTCACTTCAAAGACATAGTATTTAAAATTCTCCTTGAGGAATAGTAAGTGTCTACCATGAGTACAGCATAGGGTTTGTGGAGATATGACAGTAAGCCAGGACAGGGCTGTGAATGCATGGTGGAGTTCAGATATTTCAGTCCACAAGCTACTAAAGAGTTTTAATGAGGAGGATAGTATGATCAAATATAGCTTTAATAATTATATGAAGAATGCTTTGAAATTGAGGGCATTACTGCAGGAGAACTGGATTTCTGATCTTGAGACATGGCAGTGGGTTAGAAAGAGAGAAATAACCAGAGAAACAATGTGAAGGTAAATTGGCATGGGAGGTAGAGAAGAAAGAATCAAATACGGCTCCAAATTTTTAGGTTTCCGAGGTTGGAATAATGGCACAAGGAGAGACTTAAAAGGAAAGGAATGAACTCAGTAGGTCTCTGTCTGCAGGATAAGACAAGAGTTAAGGTGGTTGTGGCCTTATAGCACATGGGCTGCATTTACATTTCTGCAAAGCTTGCCCATTGGGGTCCCTATAATTGCAGAAAAATCACCTACTGGATTTTGTACCTAGTTCCACAGTCTTCCTCCAAGTTTACTTTATATTACTTGTTTGGGATATAGCTCCACATGTTGAAACTGTGCCTCTAACAACAGTGTTGGTGAAGACATTGCATTCCAGTGCCAGATTCTGTGGTTAGAAATTTTGTTTTAACAGAAGTAGCAATAATATCAGAAGCATAGGTTGCATTGCAGAGTGTCTGAGAAAAGGGGTGCAGAGAAAAATCCTATCAAACATGTTAAAATCATGTCAAATGTGATATACTCATAAGAACATGCTCTTGAACATCTTGGGGCAGAGGAAGGGATGGGAGAGAATAAAGGAGGATCATCTCATGCTCAGAGAGAAAAAGAAGAGAGCAAAGGAGAGTTTAGCAGGAAGGGTACTGTGGAAATGCCAGCAAAGGTGGGATCAGGGATTATCTGGAAAAGAGAGAATTTCTGGGGTGCCTGTTGATCCACATCCGAATTCCTTATGTCTATTCCCTCCACACAGTTGAAGTCATCAAACCAACCAAACCTTTGTATAGCATGGTGGGTGATGGAGAAGAACAGTAATTGGAATAGCCAGGAAACAGGCATACCTCATATGCCATATATGTCTGTATATTATATATCATCTCCTCTTGACCCCTGACCAAAAAAAGATGGCAGATTCATTGTATCCAGGATATACTGATGGAGGCAAGTAGGATGGAATGCCATGCCTGAAGGACTAGGTGGAGGTGACAGTTCATGCCACTTAGAGCTAGATATTGGAGCATCAGGGCTAGATTAACCTGCTAGGTACTGGTTACTGGAAGGAACCCTTCAAAAATGAAACTCCTACCAATTAATATGAGAGATCTATGTTTCACTCAAAGTTAATGTCAGAACATGGACTAAATGAACAAAAAAGAATGGCACCAGGCCACAGGTGTCTACCTCATGAATTGTATTCAGAAGGGGCTGCCCATTTGGCAGAGTTGTAGAATGGCTAGTTCATCTTTAGAGTTGTTCATAGACTGCAGCTGATCAGGTAATTACAAAACCAGTCAAACAAGGTCTATATCCTCATCCCTGAAAATAGCTAGTGAGACCAAAGTAGTCATCTGGTCACCATGCTAGGATCCTCTGCTTCCCTCTCACATGGCATAGTCAGTGTTCTAGGTCTCCACTGTCTTGGACCTGAGGAACAATTTGATTCGCTAAGTCATATCACTGTAGCTTTAACACAGTGACTTCCTATTCCTCATTCTGAATAGGAAAAAGTTTGGGGTGGAGAGTAGTTTTACAGCGAAGTGGAAACCAGAAAGAAGAAAACAGACTATAAAATTTTCTCAGAGAAGAAAGGATTTAAGAGAAAAAACAAGGGAGGAGGTATGGATATTACCTCACTCCAACAACCAATACATACTACCACATCTCTAACAACAACAAATCTCAAGCCTGAGGGATTCCTTTTCTCTAATTCCTCATTTTCAGCAGAATAAGGAAAGTAGATACTCCAGGCATAATATAGCTAAGTGTATCAACAGTAGCTAGCCTCAGAATCTGGAAAGCAGCTCAGTAAATCAGTTTTGATTCACACTATCCTCCAGCCTCAGTAATAAGATTCCATCTGGAACTCTAACTTTTCAGCTGTGTGTGATTTGATCTATTGATGTCAGAAATGGGAGCAAACCGTACGGGATGTTGAATCAGTTTCCCATCTCACACCGTGAGACCACCTCATATAGGTGGTAATGAAGGAAATGTTCCCTTTGTCTTTCACCTCATACATGATGACATTCTTCAAAACAAACCAGTTGTTTAGAGTGGGTATGCTTCTTTCCAGAAATAAACTGGGACTGGGATAGCTTGGCTTACTTGTGCAGCAAATGGGAAGGCTTTTTCCCATTAGCTAATGGTGGTTACCAATTCAGCAAAGTGAGTTGAAGGAGAGTCTGATTCATACATGCTGACTTCGATGTTAGCCCTTTCATAAAACCATAGTAATAATTAACAATGAAATGTGCCAGCCACACTTTGAATCACTTTCCATGTGGTAACTCAATTTAATTTTAACAACTTTATGAGCTAGGCATTATCATTTTCACTATTTTACAGTTGAAGGAGTTATGCCACAAAGAGGTGAAATAAATTCTCCAAGACCATACAGCTAGAAAAAAGCAGAGCCAAGATCCAAGTTAGACTGGCTGTAGAGTCTGTACTTGTAAACACTGTACTAAATTATCTCTCTGACATATCACAAACAGCAGCAGGTTTGGAGTCAGGATAGACTGGTTTGAATTCTTTAAAAAAAAAAAAAAAATCAGCCTTTCTGGCTGGGCGCAGTGGCTCACTCCTGTAATCCCAGCATTTGGGGAGGCCGAGGTGGGCAGATCACTTGAGGTCAGGAGTTCAAGACCAGCCTGGCCAACATGGTGAAACTCCGTCTCTACTAAAAATACAAAAATTAGCTAGGCATGTGCCTGTAATCCCAGCTACTTGGGAGGCTGAGGAAGGAAAATCGCTTGAACCCAGGAGGTAGAGGTTGCAGTGAGCCAAGACCGTGTCACTGCACTGCAGCCTGGGTGATAAAGCGAGACTCCATGTCAAAAAAAAAAAAAAAAGGACTCAACTACTTCTTTATGATAAGTTGAACAAACAAAAGAAATGAAGTGTCCCACATCCTGCATCTATTCCATTGGCAATAAGGATTATCTAAATGATCATTGAAGACGGGGTGTCAGTATTTAGATGACGAAGGTTTCCATGAGTTCTTGTTTTGGGGAACAGAATGAATCCATACAGTTGCAGAGATACAGAATGCCTAGAGACAGTAGCCCAACTTTTTGGTTGCAGGTTTCCTATGCTATTTACATGTTTCAAAAAACCTAGTGAATGCTTAGATGTTATGCATGGTGTCCAGCAGCTGTACTCAGGAAAAGCAAGAGCAATATTTGTGAGTTTCATTACATCTTATTTTATTATTTCCATAAAATTTTTGTTTTGTTGTGCAATCACGAGGACTTCTAAGCCACCAAGAAACTGACAAGGATTTTGCTTTGCAGAACAACCCTAAAACAGAAAAAATTCAATTATCCAGTGGCCTATTTTGTAGGAGAGGTAATCTTTGCTTTTGAATTTTCAAAAGTGTGTTCTTAAAGCACAAATGTGACTCATAGATGGATGTATTTCCATTTAAAGGACTCAATCAGTAGCTGGGGATGGAGGAGCAAGGTCTAGATCTCAGAAAAAGTTACGAACAAGCTAAACAAGAGATTAGGGATATTGCTAAAGGGACCCACGTTCAGGACAAGACTTCAGTACAATGAAAGAACTAAAAGACACTTAGCTCCTTGGCAATCAAGACTGGAGGAAATGGAGAAGCAATCTAAGACTTCAGATTGTTGGGCTAAGAAGATGCTCAAATGTACCCATCCAGGTACATAACATATAGTCTAGACTTATCCAGGCACAAAAGCTGATAAAGAACTCTAAGTTTCTTCCAGCATTTGTTTTGATTAAGATGGGAATTTTGACTGCAAAGTAAGTGCTTTGGTACCTGTGCCGGGGTCAATCTGCAAAGGCAAAGACCGAGACTTCCCGTTTATAGCAGTTCCAAACCTGCTCCGCTTTCAGCCCTCTGGTTTTGTTTGTTTGTTCGTTTTTGTTGTTGTTGTTTTGAGACTCTGGCTCTGCTGCCCAGGCTGGAGTGCAGTGGTGTGATCTTGGCTCACTGCAACCTCCGCCTCCTTGGTTCAAGCGATTCTCCTGCCTCAGCCTCTGGGGTAGCTGGGATCACAGGTGTGCACCACCACACCCAGCTAATTTTTGTATTTTTGGTAGAGATGGGGTTTCACCATGTTAGTCAGGCTGGTCTCAAACACCTAACCTCAGGTGA